>NC_143017.1:26774530-27024530 GCF_055824585.1 Amblyomma mixtum
CTGACATCGGCAGAGTAATACGAAGTAATCCGTAGTAGCAAATAGTGCGGGCGTATTTTTATTTCTGCGGGCTTATTTTCGCGGGCTAAATTATCTGCGAATGAAACTATTTATTCACGGAAACCTAAAAACAAAATAAAGCGAAAGCAAAGCCTCCACGGAGCTGGCTGAAAGGCACTCCACGCGTTAGTCGACTCCGCCCACCGTACGGGGAGAATTCAAAAAATAAAGGCGGGAGCCGGACGTTTATTCGATTTAATTAGGGAAATCGGCCACACAGGGCAATAATTCGAAGTTTCCAAGAATGCTGGGAACGTGTAGATTGAGTTCCCGCGGGAAAAAGACGAGTTCCGATTCCTCTTCAGTGCACCTTTAAGCTTCATTAAGAACTAAATGGTAGCGAATGGCTAACTGCTGAAACGTCTTTGTATCATGCATATAGTAGACCGAGTAAGCCGAAATCTGCACTCAGCCCTCCGCGTCTCCTTCAAAATTGAGAGCCATGGCTTAAATTCAGGAACAGTGAAAAAGTTCTCAGGACGGCTGTCACCGAGTAACGCGAGATTAAGCGACAGGTGTTAGCGATAGTGAATATAATATTGTTTATTAATTATAATTTGCCATCTTATCTGGTACAGGGCTGGGCACGATACTTCAAAAAGTTTTCGGATACCCGATACCCTAAAATATTCTATTTCCGATAACTATACAAGATGTATAGAACCGAAATTTACTTCCGACACAGTTACTCATTATACTGTATTGTCGGTGTTTCGATACACAACTGAAATCGCGTATATTAACAAATATACTATGATTATGTCAGTTAAGAAATTTCTCCGTGGTTTCTGGAATTTTTAGATCTTTGGTGAACCGGCGCAAAATGACAAGGGTCAAAGAATAAAGGTTTGTTGGACGGAAGCGCTGAACTAACAATTTTTATTGCGATCAAGGAGCACAAGCCCTGCTGTACCCTTCGGAATTGTGCCAGAAACCTGAACTTGGAAAAAATGCGTTAGAACTTTTCTGTAGCCTTATTATGGAAGATCAATTCCTATAGCAAAGCATGCTGATAAAGTGGTTGATGTTTTGAAGCCTTCAGCAGAACAAATCACTCTTACGGTTCTCAGCCAACGTAAAACATTTACATTATTCATGAAATGAAATGCATCAACGGCTGAATTGTCAATTTTGGTCCGGTTTCGTAATGAAAGTGGCATTACTGTAAAAGGTTTTCTGGAACAAATGCCTATCTGAGATCAACTATTGCGACATGCAACAATAGTCCTGTTCTCCAAAAGTAGAGTATTTGCATAGGTTCTGTTATTGCCCCGATATTAAGCGACCTCTAGTTAACCGGACTATACACGAAGCAGGGAACAGTCGTCTTGCCGCAACAAAAGTAAAAAAAAGAAATTCGGTTAGTTCATGATTTTCTTGAGGTACTTGATTGCAATCAGGGAATTGTTCATGTCGAGGTCACAAAGACTTTAGCTATTTTCTCAGAGTGCTCACCACTTCTAATTCCAGCTTATGATTCGCCGAACAATGAATTTTTGAAATTTTTGGAATTGGGACTCGATTTAACGCTGGATCGCGTTTGCTGGTCTTTATGAGCTAAGGGGCAATAAACAGATTCTCTCATTAGATTCGGCGCAATCGAAGTTGGCAAAAAGAAATGCAGTTCAAGCAATTTTCAAAAGCATACTCACGAAAAGCTGTGTTCACAAAGGAAAAGCAAGTTTTTTAGCAAAGCAGTAAGATTCCAAAGCTACTAGCCTCAGTAGCAGAAGCTATGCTCAAAAAATCTAAAGAACAACATGGATCTGCCCCTGCGACCGAGTAGCAGTTCTTCTCTACTTGCATCGTATTTCGCACAATATGAGGGAGCCTGGGAAAAGTGTTGGTGTTGAAGTGGTTTTCAGTGCTCCCAAACGACTTTCTCAGCTATGCAAACGTGTCAATGAAACAAGGAAAAAAAATCAGTAAGTGTGCCATTTGGCACCTGCAGCGTTTTGTTAGGTGTACTGGCCCAGGATTACATTCCTTTGTCATGCGGAATGAGGTATATTGGTAAGAAAGGTCGTTGTTTAAATAAAAGGCTGAAAGAGCATGACTATAACGCCAATGTTGAATGATACCGCCATCTTGATGCCCACTGCCGTGATAAGTTTTCGAAACAAGCTTTCCGCCTGAATTTCAAAAAAAAAAACAACAACAAGAAACGGCAGTAATAGCGAAGGACAAACCCACTCGGCCTCGTGAAATCATTGAGGCAACCAAGATGATAGCTTTGAAGGACCAGTGCATTAGAAAGCTTTCAGTTTTATTATCAGAAAAAGAACTTGCCTCTCTGTCGCTTATTTCCAGATTATCGACATGCAGCCTATATGGCTCGGCCTATAAATTATGGTCGAATAAAAGTCTTTTACTACTACTACTACTTACTATGTGTTTTGTGGTTCTCCGAATTTCATTGCATTTTATAATGTTTGCCTAATTTTCTTTACTTTTATGCCAACGGAACATAAACAGGTACCAGCTTGACTGGAATGAGTCGTACAAAGCTACTGAAGGGACAGAGTTCAACACAGAAGACACTACTGCGGCGCGCAATACTTACTTGCCATAGCGCGCATACTTTCTCCAATTTTATATATGCCATTTAAGCGGGCCTCTATTTGGAGTCAGTGATTCTCACCATTTCATCTAAAATAATTCAGTTAATCATCGCATTATGGGGGCGCAAATCGCAGTCGTAGCTGCTTGCATCAAGGCTGCAGCTGCCGCTTAAAATGCAGGGGGGCACTTTGTTGACCTAAAGTGCGGTGAGGCGAAAGCCTTAGGCGCGATGTTGCTGCTTGTGTCACTGATGCGTTGTTAAAGGGACAGTGAGGAGAGCTCTATTAATATTTTTTTAAAGCAAAATCTGGTAGTTCGGCATTTCATGGCTTTGTTGCCACTTGGCCGGCAGCGAAAGATGTATTTATTTCTAAGAAATTTGGATTTGAAGTTGAAAAAGTCCTTCCCGCCGCCCTGATTCAAACTTGGGATTCTCTTATGACGACACAGGACTAAGTGACGTGAAACATGACGTGCACATGACGTAACGCAGACTCCGTGATTTCTGGCGGCCAGCAGTGCGGCCTAGCAGCAGCCCAAAAGAAAGCTAGCGCCGGCCGCACGTTGTAGGCGTCTATCGGCTATAGGCACCCTGCACCCGCCAGGCACCGCCACCGTCGCGGCTGCGTTCAGCTCCCCCGCGCGGCCAGTTCCTCGTCACTGTCAGGAAGGCTCGCCCCGCGACTGCGAAGGGATGGCGTCTGCTAGCGGCTGCCGCTGTTCGTAGAGGGGGGATTTCGACCTATTCATTCATGAGGCTGAAAAATTCTTGCGAGGAGCGAACGTCAGGAAAGGAACGAAGCTTTTTGAAGCAGGCCATGTACACAATGGGAAAGAGGTGGTGTCGTGCGACGGGAACGAAGTAGCAGCTCGGTGCATTGCGCAGACAAGCATCACTGCGCCACCGAAAACGACCAAATTAACGCTAAGAAATATTTCTATATAATGTCTGTCAGCGCTGCACTCTCACTGAGTTTTTTTTTATGTAGCTATCTTCCAGTAGATAGCTTGTGGCCGCGAGCTGCAGTTGCAAGGCAGGCAAATGTAAACCCGCTGCTGCCGTTGCTGTGTTTTTAGAGCGGTGTGAAACGCTCTCCAAAACGAGCCGCCCGCAAGCCTGGGGTGTTCCTGCATTTAAAAAGCCTTGCCCTAAACTTTCAAAGACGGCCAGGCGGCATAAGATTTAAGGTAACTAGAAAACTCCAGTTTTTGAGCGAACGACGCAAACCTGACTTCATAAAATTCTCGTTTGCCGCACCTTCGGTGTGCACACTGAAAGTCATGCGGATAACGTCGAACTGTTTGATTTGGATTCTGCAAAAAAGGAGTATCCCAGCTAATTCATGCAGGATTCTTGCCGAAAGCTTGTGCTCAAGAAGCGGAGTTTCATTTCAAGCTTTGTTTAATTTCAAGTGTCCTGAATATTCGACATTTAGATATATGTTTATTGTAGAAAATTATCACCCAGTCCTTCAGATGTGGAGCAAAGATTTATCAGGAACATGTTGCCATTGCCCCTTAAAACGTGTCTTTAACTGTCGAAAAAGACGCTGGACGAGAAGGCGCAGTGGAAACGAGCAAGGATTCCGCGCATAACTAGAACTAAGGTAAACGATTCTTTACTGCGCAAAATTTGGGCTCCTTCAGGTGTGACTGCGGGCGAGTTTCGGCGTGGCTTTTTAAGCTTACATATTGTTGACAGCCAATTCAGTGACCGGAAATCGTGGTTGCAAGAAGAGGGAAGGGTTCCCAGAGAGCAATTAGCATTCCTCCGAGTCTGCTGAATTTGCCATGACTCAAAAACCTGTCTAGGAGTTAATGCACGAGTCAAGCAAGCGTATTCCGCACGGGTTTGACCGCTGTTTGACCAGAAACCGCGCGCGCGTGTTGTCCGTCGCGAAGGGTGGGCCGTCTCCCAATCTCGCGCTGGAAATCCATAAAATCTTGTCCGAGGCGAATTTATATATGTATTATTGCATCCTACAACACAGCAATGTGTCCTGCTGTTGTTATGTGCCATTTTGTGCTCGAGAAGGAGGCGTACAACTGCTTCGCCACAGCGCGCGCAACACAGCGGGAGCGGTCGGACTGCCCCCGCCTTCCTGACAGGGACGCGCGCGCCGCCGCCAGTGGCGCGCGCGTCGCGCTTGAGTTAGATGCGCAGGGTGCCTATTGCGGCCGTCGCTACCGTCGCTTCGTTTACGTTTGCACCGGCGTTTTGCCAGCGTTACGATCGATCCCGCTCTCGAAGTCGTCAACGAAATTCTCGCAAATAGACACGTTTAGCATACGGTGTACCTTGTTACCGTTAGCGGAATACTGGGAGCCCGCCTACCGCCGGTGAGCAGGAGCTGGTTGGTCCCGATGCTGACGGCGAGCGCGTAGCTGCTGGGTACGTGGCGCCATCTGGCGACGTCAAGGAGATTTGCGCATGCATTGGCTGCGCCTGAGTGATTCGTGGCTTCTCGTGCCCTAGTGTTGCTGGAACCATTGGCTCTAGCAACACTGTTTTGTCCTATGACGTCATCACGCTTGTACTTGCGAGTTTGGCCTGTGGCGGCGATACCTGTATTTTGGTTCTTGCTCTTTTCTACGTTACAAGAGCTTTGTTGTCACTATGAGTGGCGTTTTTGTAATCAGGAGCTGGATTCTGTCGATACAAGCCAACTTCAATTTCTCCTCAGTGTCCCTTTAAGATGTTAGGCTTCGCCTCTAAGAGTGAACAGCGACAGCGTCTGGCAACGCTGCCAGGGAATCCATAGAACGCCATCGCCCGTTCGGTTGTACGCCTTGCTCGTCGGTAAATTGGTTTTTGAGGAAAGGAAATGTATCAGTCAACCTTGCCGTAACGGGAAGGGAGGAAGATGGGAGTGAACGAAGACACCGTATTCACTAGACGCGCCTTTGTTCATTCCAAATCATCGAGCTGCCATGGCGGAGTGCTTAGCATGCTCGTCTCGCACTCCGGAGATGGGGGTTCGATTCCAGAACTCGACCAATTTCCTACTCGGTTTATTTGTTTATCTGGCCAGACTTGAAGGATTAATTAGGTTAATTGGGTAATTGAGCAATTAACTAAACTCAGTCCCACTTACTTGGAGCAACACTATACGATCCCTTTAATTGGTTGCATGGTTACTAGCCAAAGTACAATTGGCCCCGTTTGAAATTCGCGCACTGTGACGTCACGACCGTTTCGACATATTGAAAAGCGTGACAATTCTGTCGACAACTCCTGCTTACAACGATGAGGCATTAAAGGCTTCTGCCTTAATAGAAAACTCGAATAGCTCACACCATTTTAAAAGAACACTTGGTTGAACTACTGCAATGTTGTTCGAATTAGAGCACTGCACGGGCCTCAGTTTGAGGCCCAAGCCCGGCCCGAGCCCGAGAATTGAAGCCCGAGCCCGGCCCAGGCCCGCGGCTTCAAGCCCGGGCCCGGCCCAGGCCCGCTAAATTATCGCTCTAGCGAGCCCGGCCCGGCCCGTGAATCCCGAAGTGAAGCCCAGCCCGGGCCCGGCCCGGCACATTTCACAGTAACGCTTGAGGTATACTGCTCACTCTCAGCAAGTACACTGCTACTAACCGATAAGAAACTGGCCGACAAAGGTTCTGAAACCACAGTTTGGCTTGCAGAAAGTTGCCTCTTTTTACTCCAGAATGAAGTGTTTAAGAGTAGTGCTCGCCAGGCCCGTTTTTTGAACAGTGATCTCATGTAGGTGCGTAAAGATAAACTAGGAAGTTCCGAGCGCCAACTACAAAAATTGCTCCATACGCGCGTAATAGACTAATTTGAATTCCTCCATGATTTTAATCAGTTATATTCAGCCGCCCGCGAAGTACAAAACATTAAAGCTGCCTAGCAAGCAGTGGGATGACATTTTTTTAGTGAACGCGATCTCGCAGGTTGAACTCATAGCCGAACTGGTCGCCTTTCAGCAGAAACGAAAAGCTAAAAGGATAGAGTATTTCACGGTGTGTGTTTGAAGACCATAAGCGTCCTAAACTAATATGTTCTTCCCGAATGCATTTCTAATAGTGTGTAGATATGTTTTGGGATGACGAACGATAAATGGCCAATTAAGACCGGTTGAATTTTACTCTTACTAGTGGAGCAGCAGATAACGCGCGAACCACGTGATAACTTACAGGGCAGAACACTTGTCATGACAACCAGGCTGAAGAAGCAAGGAGGTGTAGTTGTGGTTATGAGATGAGATTTACAAACTCTCGCGAGCTTCTGTGGCTATTTCATTTACGAGACGTTCCAGTCAGCTGATCAAAAAAAAAAAACCCAAACGCGCTTTAGTTTGTGAATTTTCTCACATGTGTAAAATATAGCTATAAAATAGAAGATACGTTTTTCGGGCTTAAGGGCCCAAGGGGAGTCAGGCTGTGAGAGATACCGAAGCAGAGGGCTCCGGATCATTTCGATCATCTGGGTTCCTTCAACGAGCAATGATACTACAAAGTACATGGCTTAATGTCATGCTTGCCGCTTAAATAAAAATGCGGCCGTCGACGCTAGGAGCAAACCCTGGTTCCCCGGCTCAGTAATCAAGCGACTTGATCACTAAGCCACCGCGGCGTGGAAGTAAGGAAATAAATAAATCAATGAATAAAGCTTAGTTTTTTTTTTCTCAGCGCGTACTATAACCCGCAGCTCATCCGTGTCGCTGCTCCAATGCCGCAGTTGTGTACTTCACTCTGCAATAGTGAATGAATAGTCGGACACCAGCCGTTTCTGTACGGACCCAAGCCCGGCTCGGGACCACAGCTTTAAGCCCGAGCCCGGCCCGGGCCCGCAACTTCAGGCCCGGGCCCGGCCCAGGCCCGGCAAAACAGATCATGTCCCGGCCCAGCCCGGCCCGCGGGCCGGGCCGGGCCCGGGCTTTCGGGCCGGCCCGAGCCCGTGCAGTGCACTAGTTCGAATAGTCAAAGAACACCCGTACACCCTTAAGCACCCTTGTACCCGAAGGATCTACAACACCTTTGCACCTGTGCACCTTTGAAGGGTGCATGGGTGCATTAAGGATGCTAACGTGCTCAGCGCACTCTTGTTTTTGAAAAAAAAAAGAAAAGCAAGAAAAAATGCGGCTATGTAAAAGGTGCATCCATGAGCGCTACACCTTTAAGGGTGCAAGTTTTTTTTACTGTGCATGCACCCGAATGAGCCACAACACCCTTGCACCTTTGAAGGCTGCATGCGTGTATTAAAGGTGCTAACGCGCTCAGCGGATGAATGAAGAAGCTTATAAGAAGCTTATGAATGAATGAATGGAACGTTGTCCGGCTCCTCGCTCCTTATGCGCACCTCTGATTAAATGTACACCTGCCTCTGCTTACTAACTTAGTGGTGCGCTATTGAAAAATGGTTTCATTACACGATGAAATCGTATGTCCCTGAAGCCTTCCAATCACCATGAATCATATGTTCGTTAAGCTCCAATAATCAAGTGCGAAATATCCGGCATACCAAAACCTCCGTGCAGTGTGCCGCGGGTGCGCCAAAACTTCCATGTACCGAAAGATCAGTTCGCCGGAAAGACAGTACGCTGACATTGCCCTTTACAACAAAACCCAGCACCCTGACGACATATATCCGTCAAGCCAGGCGTAACGACAAGGTACAAGCGCGGGGCCTCACACGCATATCAAGCACGCGAGTACTAGTGCGTACACGTACGCGTACACGTGCGTACGCTATGGTGCATAGCGAACTCTGTCGGGGCCTGGTTAGCAGGTACTCGTCGTTGAACATTACAACAGACGTATGATAAAGAGTTGGGCGGGGGGGCATCGTCGCAACGCGTGCACCAGTGTGGTAATAGTGCACAAGCTCAGAACACGCCGGTCTGTGCGAGGGTCGCTCTACTCTTGCTCAACGAATACGCGCCGCTCGATAACTGTGCCTACTGAGTGCGCAGCAATATACCCGGGCTTCCCAGAAAAGCTTGGGCTAGGGATCAGGCGTGCGCGACCTTTTCGATCGGGCCTCTCGCGTGGGATTTGCTATCGTACGGCGGCTCTATACACGGGTATACATACTCGAGCGTCGATACGCAGCCTTTTTTTCTTTCTTTCTGCCGGACGCGGAGCCTTCCGGGAAACAGGACGGCTGAGCACTCTCAATGAGTGGAAGAGGATAGATACATCTCCGAGTGACGGGGAGAAAAGTAAGTGCCCAAAATAGCAGACGCGCAATTGAGGCGCACAAAGCCTATTTGCAGAATTAGCGTTTTTTTACGAGCGCAGCTCCCTCCGTAGAGCTCGCAGAGGGAACTAGATAAAAGCGCAAGCAACATAGCAAGCGCGATCAGCTTCTGAGAAGCGCCAACTGCGCATGCGCAATGCTGGCGGTTTATTTTCAACAAGTGGGGCGCGGGGGATGGCAGAGCAGACGAAGTGCGCATGAGCAAAGCGGTCGTGTGAAAAAAAGCGCAGTCACCCACAGAAGAGCTGCCGGGCCACTGCGTGCATTACGGAAGTTTTAATGACGCAGAAGTGATTTTTATGGTCATATTCCAGAGAAAGAAACCCATAGAGGTGGTCTTTGTGAGTGTTCGAGTCAAATTTTAAAATCTGACCTTACAATTTACAAGTAATTTTTAAATTGCTGCTCGCAGAAGCTCGCAGTCGATTAGGGCGACATCTCACCGCGGCAGGCACTCTAAATGGGCGTGCCCAGGTGGCGTGGGCGGGATGGGTCTAGGTGGGGTGCAGAGGGGTATAGTCATAGTCCAGACCGGTTTTATTGCGAAAGCAATACTACTCCCAAGAACGACTTTTCGCGTAGCGGCGGCCACTTGGCACGTTTGACCTTTAGAATGACCCCTGACGTCATACCATGTCTGGTGACGTCACAACGTGACGTCATACCAGGAGCGAGAGGCGGGCTACCAACTCGGCTCGTCGGGTAACGGCGGCCGCTTGACACGGCGCGCCGCGCTCTTCCCACTAGAGGCGCTGCATATGCAGTATAAAACACCTGCTTTCGCAACCTACCAGGCTTAACCAAAGCTAAGCCCCCGCCAATTTTTCTTTATTATTTTATTCTGATGCGTCGGCGTATATGTGTTCATGGGAAGAGGAGGAACATTATTTTTAATAGTCGATATCTTCGGTGTTAATAGAGAGTTTTAGAATAGGGTGACGCTATAGGTAAGGGGAATATGGGAATAGCGGAGGGGGGGGGGGGGGGGAGGGGGCGAGGGTTGTGCGCATGCGGAGGACAATAACCAGGGGGGGAGGCGTTATTTTCCTGCTCTTGCGCACTGGCTCCCTCCCGCTATTGCCCTATTCCCCTAACCGATAGCGTCATCCTATTATAAACGTCTCTAATGAACCTAGCTTAAGCACTTTTGTACTGAAGTGACAAACACCGATCGCTCCTGCGCTTTTCCTAACCTCAGTAAATATTCATGGACCTTTTAAACAGCAGTCGCAGACCTATATCGGCGTGGAGTGTTGTAGCTACTCGGCTAAAAATAAATTCCGCGACCTTTCAATTCATCGAGCGAGTAGACGCAAGCGATGACCGCCGCATATTAAAAAAAAAATGTCCATCGAAGCTTTTTCCAATATCGTCCTGCGCATGCCCCAAGCCTCCTCGCCCGCTATTTTTACCTGGCATTCGCCGTGAAAAAACGGGGCTAGACTACTGGGCGTGTTTTTCCGCGAACAGTATTTGTGTGGCATAGTAGAGAGTTTTAGAATATGACGCTTAAGTGTCCCGTATTCGCGCGGCGTGCGCAACTTTGTGGCATTCCCTCGCGAGAGCTTTATAGTGGCAGGCCGGCCGCACATAGTTTCCGTTAGCCTCCCTCAGACCAATTGCGGCTGAATAGTGAAACTCTAAATTGCAGATGTTGCAAATTTAAAGCTATTACACTTTTATGTACGTTAGAATAGTCAAAAAACAGTAAAATATAATAAAAAAACAGCACATTACGCGAAATTCATCAGTTCGTGACCTCTATTTAAAGTGAGCAACAGCAAACTGTTGAATCATTACGCGCTTACTGAGCATATCTCCATGTTGACCAAACAACTCATACTGGCTAGGCCAAGAAGCTGTCCAAATGCATAACCAATCATAACTTTTACGATGTTGAATAGCTGGAATTCTAGCTGGAATATCTGAAATAGCGCGTCGACCTTTTTCCAGTATAGCGCACTTCTCTAGCGGCCGCCAGTCGAACACACCTAGACAGGCCGAATCTTTTCTGCGGAAGTATCTTTACTATGCCGAAGCGTCTTTGCAAGTACTGACTTCTTCCAGCCAGAGCAGGTGGGCCTGAGTGATCAGTGGGCACGTGTTCTGGGCCGTACATCACCAGCGTAGCTCTTAATCCGTCTAGGGTTCGGCGAATCAGACCTCGTCTTTTGGAAAAAACGCACTGATACTAGAAAAACTCGTGCAGCGCGCGCTCATCCGCCATTTTAGCCGGGAATGTCAGGCAGAAATGGCGAACAAGGAGGCTTGACGTTTGCGCAGGACGCTACTGGATATAGATGCAGTCAGGTTAGCCTGCATCTTTTAGTCCGGAATTAAACGAATTAAATGCAGCGCTGACAAAGTACAGAGCTGCAGGTGTTTTCACAGATGAGTCACGCCTACCAAAACCACTTAAATTTCGCGAGGACTTAATTAGCGTTTTTCGCAAATTGTGAATCGCCCACTACTCGCCAAAAGTTTTCCCGCAAACAATTTGGCGAAAATGTTGGCGTAGAAATCGGGAAAAAATATTTTTTTAAAGAAGAGTATGTTGCTCCTGCCTTGCAATATGCATTTGACACATATTAAGGTGCAAGGCGAAATTCACACTTACTAAAATACATTTTTTTTTTGTAAAATTCACTGCAAAGCGTATTCGTACCACACATCATCTTCCGCCCTTCGAGCTGAAGGTAAGCGTAAGTGATTCATGCGTAAGGTCGCCGCTCATTTAAGTACTGGTTATTATTATTATTATTATTGCACCCTCGTCAGCTGACTTAGCCGGGCCTAGTCCCTCAAGTCACTGCTGGCTTTGACAGGCCCGCTCCTGGAACTATGTATCATTATGTGCAATAAAACATTTATTATTATTATTATTATTATTATTATTATTATTATTATTATTATTATTATTATTATTATTATTATTATTACACCGGCATGAAGGGGGTGAACACCGCCATACGGCTCAGAGCTCTCTTGACGCTCTCTTCAAGAGAGCTCTGGTGCCTTGCGGGCACGCAGAACACTCTCACCGAGGGGACATACAGGAACAATAGACAACTTGCAAAACTGCAGGGAAGCTGACGTAGAGGAAGATGTTTTCCAGCCAAAAACCCTCGTTTACGAAAGCCCTCGTGCACAGAGAGACAAACGTCTCTGTTTGTCTCTCTAACACGTCCCTGTTTACCCAAGCAGGGCAGCCTTTGAAATGACGATATTCCAACGAGCAATTCTTTTGCCCGTTCACAGACCGCGTTTTCACTTCCTGCTCCGCTCACTGAATGGGCTAGCGCGAAAGGAGATGCGTCAGTCGCCCTCCCCTGTATCCTCCTTCGAAAAGGCGAGGGGGGCTGCCACCTATTATCGGTGAACCTGAAGCGCCGCCGGTCACCACCAGCTTTCGAGATACAGCGTAAAGGAAGTTGTTGAAAGGTTACAATGATGCATTCCGTTGACGAGTAGCGCTCCTCGCGTTCGCACCCCTGCTCTATTGTGTCCTTTCAATATCTTCCTTCCCTCTCACGCAGATAAAGGAGCGCCTCCCCTCTCCCTTTTAGAACAAGAATGTGAGATTGTCGTCTGCGAACGAGGGTTTTCGGTTGGAAAATTGTAGAGGGCGCTCGTTATTCTGCAAGTCAATGGAAAAGAAGCATAGTGTAGGACTATATCGATACAGGAAAATGCATATCAGGAAAGAAGTTCTCTGTGATAACTCAAGAGGCAGTGCCCAACTCTTTGAAGCTAGGTCAGGGTATTTTAGAACGCGCAGCTACCCAAAAAAAAAAAAAAATCAGCGAAGATGATGACCCATGTGCAGTGTGTTTTTTGATCTGGGGAAACAACTGAACACCTCATACACAAATGTGATGGTATCCATCCGGATGTCGATGCAGGAACAGCCACTCTTCCTGAGGCCCTAGGGTTTAAAGATAACTAAATACACCGGCCCAGGGCCATGTTACCACCGGCCGACCTCTCTACCTTTTCCACATTAAAATTCCTTACTCTCTCTCTAAATACACCGGCAGTGGAAGTTAGCAAAAAGCAATTGGAGGATTGGTGGCTGAAGAGCAGAGATGTGACATAAGATTAGAAGTGCAGGAAACCGTAGTGAAAGAAGGTGACGCATCTTAATGAGAATTAACAACACAGTTGAACAAAAATAAATAAAGAAAAGCTGAGCATGGTGGCAATTGCCACCACCCCGTTTCAAAGGGGGCGCTTCTATCCATCTATCTATTCGTTGTCGGTTATCGACTTTTTAGCACCTCTAACGTGGGGAGGTGGTACTTCACTGCTCAGCGTGAAACCAGGTGCGCCGTCAGAACCTAGAAAAGAGTGGGCGAGCAGCTCAAGCAACAATGGGATATTTGCAGAAATTTGTAAGTCAGCTTCTCCGCAGGGCTTGTTTTCCAACCAAAAGGTTTCGTTCCCAGGCGACATTCTCGCATTATTTGTGGAAACGAAAAGAGTGAAGTTCCCCCTTCTGAGTAAACTCAAATCAAATCAAATCAAATCAGTTTATTTAAGCATTCTACGATGCTTAGGGGCACGGACAAAAAGCCCTAAATGGGCTTGACGAGGTCCATGCCCCCTACAAGGCATACAGTGGAAAGCATCTGATACATCAGAACACAAATACACCAGCAGAAACGCAGCTGCTCATGAACAGAAAACTATGTAAAAGGACAAAAGCATGATACGAATAACAATGACAAACTTTAGGTTATGAAAAATGACAGATATGATGAACGAAAAATGCAAAACACTGGGAAACACAGCTGAATGAGTACATATAACATAAACAAAGAAACTAACAATATTACTGTATGTAATATCGGCAGTATCGGCAGGAATATCGGCAGTTTGCTTCAAGATGGTCCCGAGGGAGCCGTCGGAAGAGTACAGAGCGTACAAAGGGCACTGTAGCCAACCTTCTGTAGCACAGCACTAGAGGCTAGGCAGGAAATAGAAGGAAATGGGCCTTTATTCCTGTGCCCGCCGTAGTGAGCCCCCTCATACTAAACTTTATAAAAATTTCCTGCGAACAACACCGCCGCCCCAACTTACTCCCTTAACCCGTAGCCAGAACAAGGAACAACCGACTCCCCACAGCACTGACAAAAGACGGGCCTCCCTCATTTTCCTGCCTAGACCCTGCTGCAGGCAGAGTGCGACCATCCGGAGTTTTCACTTGCTCGAAGAATGTGAGTGTGTCGTTTGGATTCGAAACCTTTTGGTTGAAAAACAGCTCTTGCTGAGAAGACATCTGGCAGAGACACATCGCGCAATCGCGATTCTCAGTAAAATGAATTCGAAAATGCACACTCAGAATCATACAGGTGGACAGAAGTGTCGATCACACATCGATCAGATAACTTTTTGATACGAAACGCATCTAGCAAAAGTCTAGCTTTTTCATAGGCGCTCCTGCACAGCACCCTGACCTCCTCAAGTTGTGCCCTACACGTATAAATGACGCACAAGATTAGAGCATCCTCTTGTGTCAGCACGTGGAGGGTACATCTTGAGGAGACCAGGGTGCTGGGTAGGAGCGCCTATGAAAAAGCTCGAGTTTTGCTAGATGCGTTTCGTATCAAAAAGCTATCTGATCGATATGTGAGCGACACTTCTGTCCACCTGTACGATTCTGAGTGTGCCTTTCTGAATTCGTTTTACTGAGAATCGCGATTGCGTAATGTGCCTCCTACTGTTTTGCTTCTGTCTGCACATGCTCATCTTTTTCTCTAAAAAGATGAGTAGCGGCGGGGGTAGCGGCGGCAGAACCGGTTTCCAGCAATCCAGAGAGGAGGTGTTTCGCCGCTTCCACCATGCTAGCGCGAGGTGTCCACTGCAGTCCAGGGAACCATATGGCAGCGCCCAGGGAACCCTTTTTGGAAAGGTGTATATACATTGCGGTTTGTAAGCAGTGAATAAACAGTTGGTAGTAGCGCGTGTCGCCGTTGTGTATGTTCTTGTTCTGTACGTCCCTTGTGTCGTTTGCACTGATTTTTTCAGACACATTTACGCCCTACCATTAAGCAGAGAAACAAAAGAAAGAAAGCTCGGCCTAGTGGCGCCCTCTGGTTGTTAGAACGAGAACTATTCCTAGAAGTGTCAGAATTGTCACTCGAAATGAAAAATAAAGCAAAGCTATCACTCATACGTTTCGTTATCGGCGAGATGAGATGAAGCGTAAGCCCGGTGCCCCATTTATTGCCATTGAGCGTACTGAAAACGGCAGTAACAACGACGAATCTAGTCTGAAGCTAGGGGTCCTGCTTCGAAGAGTGCCGCCGTTTTGGAAACTAATTCTAGTGTACACAAGAGCCACGCACGCTAAACTCAAGAATTGGCGCAGGTAAAGCGAGCATACGATAATTCTTGATTCGAAATAGCGTTTGGCATATGTAGACAACGAAGCATGTTTTTTTTTAACGTGCGCTAACAGATATACCCATTTTATCCTGACAATACATTCCGCTGCATTAGAGCCTCGCTTCAGCACTCATTGTAGCTTTGGTAGGGCTTCAAGGAACTACTGAGATTTGAGTATAGGTTGTTGTATTCTGGCCGGATAATGGCCGGTCTGAAGGGTAAAGCGCGTCGCCTCCGCAGCCTCTAGACCAGCCGTGCCATGGCAGACTTAGTTTGGCTGTCAGCCGCTAGAGGGGCGTGCTAATGGCCCGCGAAGGGGGCGAAAAACTGGACTTTTTATAGTAACGCAGCTTCATGCTGACTGCCTGGTCTTCATCAGAATGCAGTCACGAGCTGTATGGACGTCGCAGAGACATTCAGCATAACGGAGAATACTATACTCGGATGCAAAACGAGAACGAAGGGGCAAATGCCCATTAAAGGAAGTCCTCCAGCCTAGGGCGTCCGCAGAACGTTTTCCAGGGAGGGGGGGGGGGGGCACCCGATGTCCGGGGATGGGGGCGGCGGTAGGTTAGCACCAAAAAGGAACTAGTGCATAAATAATATCCGTAATTCCGGGGGTTAGGGGAACCGCCCCCCCCCCTTGCCCCCCCCCCCTTTTCTGACGCCCATGGCTCCAGCCAATGGCTTTGTCGGATTTTTATGTCGCCGCTGTTAAACCGTTGTTAATCCTGTGTCACGCTACCATTACCGGCGATTGACCACGGCTTAACCGCTACGTCACGAAAATCGATCGAAGCCATAGGCTGGAGGGCAAGACGAGCATCTACCGCTTCGTTCTTAAGTGGTATCTGACTGTAGCGAAGGCGTATACCGGATTACCAGACTTCGACTGAGATCGCGCAGTGGACCCGTCTGTCCTCGCACCGATCACTGCGTATGCGCAGACGCAGGAGGCGCCCGGTAATCCGCAGTAAAAGGTCTAGAACAACATGTGCATGAGAGTGCGAACTCTCAGTCATCTACTTCGTCACCATCGTATGAAACCAGGCTGGTAGGAAGAAATAGGCGCTGGTGACGAAGCTGCAAGCGACCACAAATCCGTGCACGGTCGCTTTATACTCCGTACTCCGTCGTGAAATTTTGCACCTTTGCGTGTCGCGCCTTCGTGCTCAGGAGTGAAAAAACCACGTAAAGGTCCAGATCCTCGCATCGTGTTATTTCTGTTATCATTCGTGCCACCATAGCAGAATGGAATGGGTACTTCGTAAATTTGCTCTGGGTCTTCAGAGCGTAAGGCACCAATGTGACAGAAAGGGCTTCAGTAACGTGCAGGCCGGATTCAACTGCGTCAACCACGCATTCGAGGCTTTTAGAATTTCTTATGTTCAACTGGTTGCGTGCTGCTTTTTCTCCGACGTTTATTTATTTGTGGCGTTTCAGAGGAAGGTTGCGCCATGTGTAGCGGCGGAGTGACAACGCTTTCAAAGTGTGTATGGGCTAACAAAGCGGACAGTTTGTTGTTTTCAGAACTCCGCAAATGCCTGACGTTTCTAAATGCCTGAGGTTGCTGTGTCTGAAGCTATGTCATGCGCTAACGCGCGTCTGAGCTGTTGAGCTGAAGGCTCTTGGCGCTACTGTTTTAAGTTTACCAACCTCGACAAAAGAACGCCAGAGAACGCAGGTCCCTCAGGGCGACGGTCGTCGACTGAGGCGAAGCCGTGGGCAAGCCAACCGGTGAGCGTTGTTACGCTTCGAAGTATTCTGAGCTTCGAGGCAGTGGGTTTCAGATGGACATCCGCTTGTCTGCGAAAATTCCTTCCGGCTGCTCCCACGGGTTCGCGGTGCTCTTACGTTTCAAATTCCTCTGTGCATCGAGACCGCGGTGTTGAGATGGCCGTCCGCGGCCTGGGAAGGTTCATCACGGCCATCCACTTGGACCACAGCGGCATGGTATCGTGCGGCGACGGCGACGGCGCTGCTCTGTGTGATTCGCGGCGGATGCAGCAGAAGTTGTTTACAGCGAGCAACGGCGCCTGTATCCTCGCGGTTGTGAAGAGACTTCTCCTCTTACCCTGTGCGGAACACTATGAGCTAGTGAAGCTTCGGCATTCTGTTCCCACGGAGAGCTGTGCATTGCGGGTGTCTGACCTTCGCCACCACTTGAGTCTCCTTGCGAACTAATTCCGCAACCAGGGACCTAGGGACAGGGAACCCCTTTAAAAGGAACCGCACTGCTCATTTCTCAGTACTGAAATTTTCTTGATCACCATGTAAATAAATCTCTGTTAAGTTTCTCTATTCCTCGACCCGTTTCTGCATCGCGGCGTCAACCGCGATGCCCAAGTGCCTGAAGCCCGATCTCTGACTTGGCACTTGGTTCTTTGCTACCCGTTGAGTACGCTATCGAATCGCATATACTTATGCAGCACGGGGGAAGGCCGCTGTGGTTTTACGTTTGTATTGGAGCCACTTGGTCTCGACTCATCGAATCAATGATAAAAAAGAACTTTACCGCAGGGTGCTAAGTGTACTGCTGTGTACCGCGACTGGTGGCCGTATGAAAGCATTTACCTATTTCGGTACAAGTTCCTGTTTTGGGGATGGCAGCAGTGATGCAGCACTTTCTCATAATGGCTCGGGTAGAAGGTGCGAAGCAGATTATACACTTGATGACATTATGTGAAGACATGCGTGGAATGCATGCTGGCTGTTTGGGATGGATGGATGGATGGATGGACGGACGGACGGACGGACGGACGGACGGACGGACGGACGGACGGATGGATGGATGGATGGATGGATGGATGGATGGATGGATGGATGGATGGATGGACGGACGGATGGACGGATGGACGGATGGATGGATGGATGGATGGACGGACGGACGGATGGATGGATGGATGGATGGATGGATGGATGGATGGATGGATGGATGGATGGATGGATGGATGGATGGATGGATGGATGGATGGATGGATGGATAGGAGCGCCCCCTTTTGAAACGGGGTGGTGGCAATTGCCACCATGCTCAGATTTTTTTCTTTATTTTTGTTCAACTGTGTTGTTATTTCTCATTAAGATTCGCCATCTTCTTTTACTACTTTTTCCTACACTTCTAACCTTACGTCACCTCTCTGCTTTTCAGCCACCAATCATCCAATCTCCTTTTGCTAACTTCCATTGCAGATTTATTTGCATGACCATTGTTATCTTTAAACCCTAGGGCCTCAGGAAGAGTGACTGTGCCTGCATCGACATCCGGATGGACACCATCACATTTGAGTATGAGTTGTTCAATTGTTTCCACAGATCTACGACACTCTGCACATGTGTCATCATCTTAGTTGAATTTTTTTTTTGTGGCTGCGTGCTTTTTTGTGCTTTAAGACACCCTGACCACAGCTGAAAGCGCTTTCTTGCTGTCACCGCGGAGCACCAGCGGTGGAGGAGGTGAGCAGTGAGGAGACATTCTGTACCGGAAACGTGAAAAGTAGCTCGTCGCTTTTGTTGCTGGGGCATAGCTATGTCTCACGACTCATGTCTTACGTCTGTTGCGCCGCAGCACTGCACACAACGGCGCAGCAGTGCACAAAACGGCGCAGCACTGCACACAAAAGAGAAAAACAAGAGGCGAGATAGCGACAAAAAAAAAAAAAAAAGGAGCTCTCCACAAGCGAGTTGCGGAGGGAATGCTTCACTCGGTCGAGGAGCGGCCACGACACGCACACTCTTGTCGCCCGGAGCTGACCCTGAAATGCGACTTCTTTGTCTCTGCCCTCGGGTTACAGGGGCGGGAGAGGCACCCAGGCGTCGGACGCGGTCCAGAGGGGTCGCACGAGCGCTTATTCACAGTTCCGCGATTTGAAGTGTTTACCGTGGAGCGCGGCCTGCGCGTTCTCTCGAGCAGCGAGTGTCCGCGCGAAGCTCTTTCTGGCCAAGGCGCGAAACGAAGCCTTCTGGGTCAGCCGGCCCTTCCACGCGTGCTCCCAAGTGCGCTTCGAGAGGCCGAGGAGACGCGCGCGTGTGTGTTCGCGGATGGCGCCACCGAATCGCCGCCACGCGCTGTTATTACGGGCCGGCCCTGTTGTCTTTGTCCCTCGCTCGGGGCGCGAGATGTGTCTGAGCGCGGGTGCCATGTCTGTGTGGACTCAAGAGCGGCGGCGGCAGGACGCGCTACCGCGGGCGGTGCGTCCCAGTTTAGAGGGAGGAAAGAAAAAGAAGGAAAAAAGAGAACGCAACGAATCGGGGTCGGCAATCACGGCGGTGGCGACCACTGGCGTTTGTACGGCGCTTTGTTCTAGGTGAACAGCGACAGGTCGCGATAAACTGTGCATGTGGATTTCATTTAAATCCCCGCTTAGCAGCGATGACGCCCTCGTTACGCGTCGTCCACTCTCAGGATGTTGCTGTGCGGCTCTAGCGTGCGATGCCCTCGGGGGTGGAGTAGTTCACGGCGGCAAATGTATCCACGGATAAGGGTGGTTTTACAGCGCAGAAGGTACTCGCTTCTCCGTCCGATGATCGCCAGAGAGATTGACCCCTAAGGAGGGCGAATTTGCATAATATTCCCACGAGCCTACAACGATAAGCTCAACGCATTATTATTATCATTGCAGCTTTCGTAACCGCCATTTCAATGCTACTTTTCATCAGCACCCTCGGATAAAGATCCCTCTGCTGGCTCCATGGTTAGTGGTACTACTGTGGACCAGCTTGAGCAGGCATTCTAAGGCACTTGAGAAGAGCAACCGCGGCATCGAAGATTAAGCTAGGACACCCAGCAGCGCAGTCTTCAAGCATCACCACGGCTTCAGCCATGGCATCACCCGAGGCGGCCCCTTTGCGAAGAAGTAATCACAAAGACGTCCACCTGATCGCTATCAAGCCTCTAATTATGATCCCGGAAAGAAACGCGCATAGATTTAAACTGAGGAGTAATGAATGATACGTATCGGCCCGGCGGTCTGATAACATTGTACCATCGGTAACATCTTCTTGACCGGCATGCAGCGTTATGAATAAAATCACGTTGCAATCCAGAATAAAGGTCACTTTTTGTGTTGCTGGTAAGGAAGGTTTTGTCTGCTGCTTAAAATAGAACGAAGGTAAACGGGCTTTTTGCATCGAGGAACTTCGCCGAATGCATGCGCTTGCCACATCCGTGGTTTCAACCTCATAAGTCCTGTTTTGATAGACATTGGAAAGTAGCGTGTGCGGAAAAATTGGTGGCGGTTTTCTCGGAAGAGTAAAGAGCCCAGATAGTTTTGCGGATATTTGCCAGAATGAGCCCGTTCGAATACAACTGGGAATATCTGAGAGTACCCGCTGCCTGGCATCAGATAAACTCGAAATCTGGCTCTAGTGTCTCCCTCCATCTACTTTCTCGCTGTCGTTGCGTCTCTCCACTTCTTGCAGTCTGGCCAATCGCAACAGTAAACAAAATCAGCTTTTTAATATTTTACGATATCAAACAATTCGCGTATTAAAATTCTAGAGCTCATCATTTTTTGCTTGTTATAGGCTGCTTGCTTAGATACAAGAAGCGTTTAAGCAGCGGACTACTTTTGCGTCGTGGAGGAATTCTGTGCGCGGAGGATGAATGTGGGTGGAGCTTCACTGCAGACTTAAGTTGTATCCGGCTATAGTTTATTCCATTCGTTTATAGCGCGCGAAAAAGAAAACTATTCATGTGAGATTTTGTTTTAGAAAATATTGGCGTAAGAGAGAGATTCTGCTTGTGTCTAGTTTGGCGTGCGAGGCCAAAGAAATCCGTTTTTCTATCCATAACCCTACGTAAAAACTGGAGTCGACTTACGTTACGCCTGTGTTTTAATGTACTGATTTTAGTCATAAGCATTAGCACAGACTGGGAATCCTCGCTTGTAATATTTTCGAAAGATAAATTTTATGGCCTTCCTTTGGACGCGTTCTAATTTTATAGCATAAGTTTTAGTATAGGGATACCATACAACCACCGCATATTACAATTTTGATTCGACAATTCTGTTGTATGCTAAACTTTGGTACTTACAGGCGTGTTTTGAAGTTTATTTTCAGGATCCGTAACTTGTGCAAAACTGCGGAACACGTAAGGGAAATGTGGTTTGACCAAGAGCGTTGGTTATTGAATGTGACATCTAAATACTTCTTTCAACCACAGGTATTACTGTATTGTTATGAACATCAGAAAATACACTGGGATCTTTTTTTCCTTGTTACAGAAAAACTGTTTTGTGTAATTTGATTTCCATGCCCCAAAGTCTAAAGCAATCGTCGATAGCAATAACTGATTTCTTTAACATTCGTGATCGTTTTGGGAACTACTTCCATAAAAATGAAAAATTAATCTGCAAATAAATTAACCTGAACATCCTCAGGAATTACGTGCACTATATCATTAATATAGATCGGAAATAAAAATAGCCCTAATACACAGCGTTGCTGTACACCCGAAGTTGCCTGATGGATATTGGAGGAACATTTGTCAATTTCTACTAATTGCTGTTTATGGTTTGGTTTGCTTTGGTTTATGGAGGTTCACGTCCCAAAGCGACTCGAACTATGAGGGACGCCGTAGTGGAGGGCTCCGGAAATTTTGACCGCCTGGAGTCTTTTAACGTGCACTGACATCGCACAGTACACGGGCCTCTATAATTTCGCCTCCATCGAAATTCGACCACCGATGGGGTCGAACCCGCGTCTTTCGGGTCAGCAGCCAAGCGCGAATTGTTGTCTATGACGGAGATAGGCCATGATATAATATTACTAAGCTTATGTAGTAATTTTCTATGGAGATCTTTATCGAACGCTTTATTAATATCAATAACAGGAAATCGACTTGTCTGGACGAGTCAAGCACCTCCGACATTTCATGAACAACTATAACACAAGCTGAGTTGAAGTCGAGAGTCCCTTTCCAAACTCACGCTGAAATGAAGAGAGGACACTATGATCTGTCAAAAACTGACGAATAAAGCCTGCGGAAATATATGCTCCAATAATTTATTGAAGGGTTTGTAATTGAAATAGGACAGTAATTTGTGATGATCAGCTCTTTTATGAGTTGGGAAAACTTTTGCCCTACGTACGCCATTCGGTTGGTATTCTTCCTAATTGTAACTATAATTGAAAGAAAACGTCAGTAAAGAACACACATACCTGTTCGAAAACCTTCGTGAAAAAGCATTTGTTACCTTATCCGGTCTGCAGATTTTCTATAGAATTGCCTTCAAGGTACATATCCAAAACACCGTGTCTGAGATGATGACACACCGTACGAAAGGCCTTTCAGTGTTACAATGTTCAAATTCATCCAGGTCAAAAAACACACTTCGAAAATAATAATCGAAATGCCCATCAATACTGTATGTGTCTCGAATAATTTTATCATGAACCTTTATTTTATGCACCGCCTGTTTAGATTGACCTAAATAGCTCCGAACATTTTATGGAGCATATGAAATAAAATGAGCAAGGCTACGACTGTAGAACGGCTCTCGTGCTGCTTTCACTTTTGTTATAATTCAGCTTTCAACTATTCGAGACACAAACTCTTGCGTTTCTTTTTCATTGGGTTTCAGCTTTCACTTAGTTTGGATAATATCTTTGTTTATCCAAGGGTCTGATGGAGGTTTCTCGGCATCCTCAACGGAATAAATCTATCAAAACTATAATTAAGTAGCTGTGCCTGTGAACCTTTGCCATGAAAGCTCGACATCACCATGGACAATATCATCACATGTTGTAATCAGACCAATATCATTAATTCTTCTTGCAGATTTTTAATTCACTTTCGCTTTGCACAAGACTGACGCCCTAAATTCTTGAATTTTCGCAATAACTTCTTGGCATCGGACTGACATCATAAATTCTTGATGAGTTTTTGCGCCAACTTTCCTGTTGAAACTTGGGCTTTTCAAAAAGCACAAGTCATGATACATGAAGACATCATAGTACCTTCCTCAAGCCCCGCCCCGCCCCAGGCACTGTTTTCAGTTTCCCCTGCAGTAGTAATGCACACAAACTTTGCAGTTAAGTCTCTTGAATTGTACCTGCCAGAGACTGCATACCGTACGCCAGGATTCTTTAGAAAACAATGCTTATTAAAGTTCCCCACTAAACACATGTTTGAGGGGGGAGGGGTGGCTTTTACGGGGCGTATGTCTAGCATGAGCCCTGTGTATGAAGAAGTCCGGATCAGGTGAGGGTATTGGTGTGGCATGATTTCCATCGTAGTGGAGGAATCTATTCTTTATCTTGTTACTTAATTGCTCCTTTCAGAGGTTCGATGGAAGCTGTTTTCTCCTGAAAATGATGGGTGAGCTTGGTCCTAGACTATTTGTTTATTTAAATAGCCTAAAGGCCCGAACGGGCATTACATAGGGGAGGAACAACAGTAAAAAACAAAGAAAAAAATTGCGATAAGTACAAAAGTCGTTAGCCAGGAACACTATGTTGAAAGGCACATCAAACACTCAAAGTATAAATACACAATGCAACAAAACTTTGTGGAAAGCAGTGCTCCAACAAGAATACAGAAAAAAAAATGAAAGGATGACGGTTACAGCTCGAAGTGGCGTTTTAGGTCGGTTACAAACGCTTCGTAATCATTGGCAAATGCAAGGATGCCAGGGAGTTGATTCCATTGACGGATGGCGAAAAGGAGAGGCGAATGAACGAAGAGGTTAGTTCTAGCAAAGACGCGTTTAAGCGAAAGTTGCGTATAGTATAATCGTTCGGTGGATGTATATACAACGTTTCAGCGTGCATTACCACAGCGTTTACGTGTGATGTTAGAAGGATGCTATTGTCGAAACATTTATTTTTCTTTCTGAAAATATTAGCTTGAGTGCGCCATAAACAATACAGAAATGCATCATGAACTTAACATATATACATCCCCAATTAAGGCAAATCTCAGGGAGAAAAAGAACACATCACGTTTTAATGAGCAACTCAGTGTCCAGTTTCAATCAGATAAGCATCAGAAACTCAAATCAGAAGTACTCAGAGATGCCTGATTACTGTTACGTCAAAAATCATTGACTTTAAATCAGAAAGTCATCACGCATTTTTGTGAGGGTAACTCGGCGAAAGCGGCGGCCGCGCTCTCATAAACACCCTCTCCACATGTGGCTAACCACGATGGCAGCCATTTTGGTAACGTCTCATGATAGCTAGCCGTCGCTGTACGGCAAACCATGAGGCTTACTGATCTGGCGGCAGCGGTCTCCTCTGATCGCTTGATTCCTACCTGTGCCATGATGACCGCCACAGATAGTAATTCTGCATGTTTAAGATCACGGCGCTCAAAAGTACAATAATGTTCTCTTCAAATAGATTTAAACTCTCGCGAAAGCTGAGAATTGTTGATTTCACAACTCGTTTTGCGCAAGTGTTCTCGGCTGTACCATAGTCCTGCAATGCTTGACTACATCATGATATGAAATGACCTCTCCAATGACGTCGCTACCATCTCATGCCCATCCACATTGGCCGAAGCTGTTACCAACCTTTTTTCAACATAACACTTGTTCAGCTGACTGTTTTGTACCCACCTCTTATGTAATACCCCCAGTGGGTCTTTAAGGTATTAAAATGAAATGAAATGAAATGAAGTGGAAATATGACGCCGCATAGCGGTCAGCATAGCCTCTTTTCATAATACGTCATCCTCCTGCACGGCTTGGGAGTGCGGGCGGAGCGGTTGCCGCCAGCGCTTGTCACCGGGCGGCCCTTCGTCACAGCACGCCTCCGAAGGCAGAGACGCTATATAGCGAAAACCGAGAGCGAGCACTGCTTCCAGCGGCGTCGCGTGAACTGTGCATTACGCCTCTGCCGGCGGGGATGCCGCGCATTTCGCTGCGAGGACAAGCCGGCGGCGCTGTCTGGGCGCCGCAGCTAAAGATGCGCCCGGAGCTCCGAAGCAATTCGCGGTTCACGTTCGGCACATTTTCCCCGCAGATGAGGGAGCTCACCTTGGAGCCGCTTTCTCGAACTCTGCTACCACAGTTGAGAGAGAGAGAGAAACGCGCAAGTGCAACGTCGAGAAACAAAGATATAAAGCGCAAAAGGAGGAAAGACGCAGAGCAGAGTCGAAGGAGTGTTGCACGGCAGCGACGCCACTCTTGTTCAGAGGAGGCGACGAACGCAGGGGCCAAATTCTTTTATTGCCGATTTCGGCCCAGGATGCGAGCGAGGCAGAGAACGAGCGCTGGGAGGAGGAGGAGGAGGAGGAAGAGGGTGAGGAGGAGGCAATAAAATACGCGGCGGCATGCGTACGGCTCGATCGCCGAGGAAGAGGCACTTCGGGGGGCGCGCTCCAAAAGGGGCGGGAGGTGACGGGTACGAGCTGCGCGCACGCTAACTTCGCGTCACATCCCGCGGGCACTGCAGGCGCCGAGCGCGCGCAGGAAAGGACTCGCACGCACTCCGGCGTCACACACATACCGGGCACCAACACGCTACTCCACTCTCGTTCAACCCGCGAGCGCAGGACGAACGGCGGGAGAGGTATTAGAGCAGCGACTGGCACGGGCCTGCATGGGGGTGGATGGGTTAGGAAAAGACAGGGGGAAGAAGCGGAGGAGGATGAAATTAGGCCGAGATGAACTGGCCGTCTGTGATGCATACATTAGGAGCGCGAGGAAAAGGACGCGCGGTCGCTCGCGCAGTACGTGCCGCGATGGGCGCTCTCCAGCGGGTATACGACACGCGCATACACACTCGGAAAAGGATAGCCGGCATGGCTTGCTTGCTTTCCAGCCTGCGTACGAAAACGCCACCACGTCCACTACACGGGGTACCGCTGCTACTGCTTCGCAGCATTCGTCGTCGTCGTCGCTGCTCGCGTCTAATTACGACCAATCCAAACACAAATTCAGCCTTAATTACTCCTCTGACCACGCGCCGCGCTTCCCGGCTTCACTCCCCGCCCTCCTTTTCCCTCCCATTTTTTTTTGTATCCTCTTCTAGCCGCACTCACACAGCCTCCCCGGTATGTTACGATATGCGTTAGGGCCCCATGCTAGAAAAAAAAAAAAATATGCACGTGTTTCGCTCGCTCAGCCGTTGACGTGACGGCGGCGGCGTTTCGTTTGACGCGGCCTCCGCCCGTTTCCGCATAACGCGCCGTCTGCACTGATGTAGAAGTATGTTGTGGGATGGCCATCGCAATGCCATTCATTCCTGGCTCATTCGCAGCGCTAATTAAAACGCTCACACCTGATGAAGTGGTAATGAGTCATTCCTGAGAGCCCCTTGATGTGGCGTGTTCGGCGGCGTGGTTTGCGCTCGCGAGCAGAGAGGAATGACGCCCGGGAAGTGGCTGCGTGCGGCATTCGTGTAGGAAGCCGGAACTTGCTTGGGATTTGGAGTGGCACTGGCCAGCGCGAGCATTAATGCGAGCTCGAGATGCCACTAAAAATAGGCCGCTATTCGTGCAAGCTTCTAGAGTAGAGGTATACATGAACCGGTCGGATCTTGTATAAGCGACTGCTTTCAAAGCAGGTCCCCGTGTTTACGTCTCCAGACTAATGCGCTTTGGCCTCGGAAATGACGGCATGTGTCGTGTTTTTCGTGCTGTTTTCTCTGATTCCTGCTTGCGTTTGCTACAGTGTTGTACATCCTTCAACAGGATTGTACTGCGATCCTATAAAAGCGAGCTTTAAACGGATGAGAACGAGGAGCTAATGCTATGGAACTTGCATCGGTATGAGACATAGAAACAGCGCAAGAAGAAACGGAGAGTAAAGATGCGACAGGACACACACTAGACGTACGATTAAACTTTACTATGGTGTGGAAGTTTTTATAGCCTCATTTTTCCTTCTTCCTCTTGTGCTTGCGTCGCTGGTTCCACCTATCAGCTGTAGTCGCATCAAGTGATGGTAATGAGAAATGCGCTAGTTACTGTCTGGATCCAGAAACCTACTAGCCCTATTAAAAGCTTAAGCTGCTTCTATTTCTTATACAATAGGGCCTGTTATACCCTTTGTTATGTGTCAGCAACCATCTCTTTTTGCTTTAATTACTATGTCTGGATCCAGTGGCCGACTAGACCAGTTAAGAGCCTTAGTTGCTCCGGCAGCCATCATAGATACATCATGCTATGAAAATTGTTAGTTTTTGTGCTCAACACAGCATCTGGATCGTCACGATTACAGGTGATGACAAGTGAAACATGAGAAGTCGAGGAGAATCATTAAGAAATGCACGCTACTGCATATAGACCGTAAGACAGAGGTAGTCTGAGCGTTCTAAAAGTCTACAGACACCCTGTGATATGGAGCATGAAAAGAAAGGGACGTATGCTTCAAATGACCGTTTCTGGCGATGAACGAGCAGCATTGTTATATTAAACGACATGTGATTGTGCGAGCGCATCCTTGGACCATGATGTTTTGCGTACCATGATGCTACGCAGTCGAACCGTTCAAGTATGGGTATAGTTGGACGAAGAAGGCGTGTGTGCGCTTATCGGATGCTCTTTGGTCACCTATCACTCCTTCTAATGTGCAGTGCAAGAAAAAGCCAAACGCCTGTATGACAGGCCAATATCTCGTCGTACACTAAACAATGGGAAGAATTAGAATCATATTTTTATTCAACAGTTCAGCAAAGCTCCCAAAACACAAAGCTAAAGGGGGACCGGCAGTCAGTGAACACATAGAAAAACATACATCAGCACCATCACCAGCACTTCATCGTGCGGAATTGGCAACATAAAATAGAAAAGTTTGTTAAACAAAAGTATGTACTCTTCTATAATCCTGAAAACTTTTTGAGCAGTCGCTTGATGCCCGATGCCCGATGAGTGGAAGGTTGGCAAAGCAATTCGTCTGCACAAGTCTAGCGGAAAACACTCTCCTAACAACTATCGTCCAATATCGCTCATCAGCATTGCGTGTCAGATCATGGAACACGTCATCTTCGCTAATATTGTAAATTCTTTAAAGCTAGTTCTTTCTTCAGTAATTTTCAGCGCGGCTTCCGAAATTCATTCTCCTGTGAGACTCAGCTTTTATGTTTCACTCGGGACCGCCATTACATTCTTGACGATGGGCCACTTGCAGGCTGCATATACCTAGACTTTTACAAAGATTTTGATAAAGTCTCGCATTAATTACTTTTCATTAAGCTGAGCAGATCGAACATAGATGCTAACGTACGTGCTTTCGTGGCTGCACTCTTTTCTTACTAATTGATCTCAATTCCTAATACAAATAATATTGACTCGCAGTTTTCTCCAGTTGATTCCGGTGTGCCCTAGGGTTCAGTCTTGGGACCCCTGCTTTTCCTCATATATATGGCCGGCAAACCTTAGTTCACCAATTTGTCTCTTCGTGGATGATTGTGTTATATATCGCAAAATTAAAAGCGAATTTGACGTGTCTAGCTTACAATCCGATATCAATATCATATGTGAATGGCGTCAGCGTTGGAATATGAAGCTCAGCATTAAAATCGTAAGCATACACGTGTCACCCGCGCCAGCACAACAGCTCTTAAATCCTGCTCCTGCTTAAATCATGGTTTTCTATATGCCCAAAAGAAGAGAGACAGCGGGCGTAAACAGCGGCAGGCTGTTTTATCCTGCGTTCAGGGTTCCGTGGAATCTGCAAACACGCACTCTTTCATTATA
Organism: Amblyomma mixtum; assembly: GCF_055824585.1. Lineage (NCBI taxonomy): Eukaryota > Metazoa > Arthropoda > Arachnida > Ixodida > Ixodidae > Amblyomma > Amblyomma mixtum. The sequence goes on from NC_143017.1 coordinate 26,803,402, forward strand.
TAGTGGTTTGATTTTGGTTCATGGTGGTTTAACGCCCCGAAGCGACCCAGTCTATGAGGGACGCCGTAGTGGAGGGCTCCGGAAATTTCGACCACCTGGGGTTCTTTAACGTGCACTGACGTCGCACAGTACGCGGGCCTCTGGTATTTCGCCTCCATAGAAATTTGACCGCCGAAGTCGGGATCGAACAAGCGTCTTTCGGGTCAGCAGCCGAGCGCTATGACCATTGAGCCCCCGCGGATTAAATCGGAGCTCTTTCAAGTTAATTTCTAAAACCCTGGAAATGCTGTCGTGTCTTAACTGTGCAGTGTATACTGTGTATAGAGACGCGGATTCTTTGCAACGGTTACAGAGAGAGGTGGCTCCGAAGCACTCCAACTCTTAAGAGAACGCCGCATCTCATTACGAGGTGCCCTGTTTGCAAGATGCGACAGCGACGCATACCGGCCGACGGATTCTCTTCCGGGATCAAGTCGGCTGCAAGCTCGCGGAAATAACACGTTGAGTAATCAGTACAGCGATGCTTTCGCAAGCGGTGGGGGACTAGCTACGCACCGATGCTAAGTCCTTGTGTTTCGAGCATAAGCCGGCAGGCTTCTCACCGAAATGGACAGCTACTCAAGGAAGAGGCCGTGAACCGAAGAGAACGCGCCTGCGCTCCGTATGACGGACTGTGCTCGACGGAACAAGTGCTATTTTGTTTTGATTAGCTCGCGCTTCTTTTAACGAATGACACTCGCCTTTAGTATAATTCACACAGCGCCATGCGACGAACTTTAGTGACACTTATAGTTTAGAAGAACTTCTATTTGGGATAGATGGTTTATTGTACTCGAGAAAGGAAAACAGTAGCGCCGAAAAAACACACACATAGCCTACGCCGTTTTTCCGCTGTGGGTGTGTTTGGCACTACTGTTTTCCCTCCTCGAGTTGATGACACTTGTTGTAGAACACAAGCACGCTGTATAGCGAGTGTACTCTCAACGGCAGCGCTCTCACTCACTCACACAGAAATTGTATTTTGAGAAATAAAGGTCTCAAAATCTCTACCTTATTTTCTTAAGTGTGTCTTTCACTGGACACTTGTTTTAAGCACTCAGGGAGTACAAATAATGCGCACGCTAGAACACCTACTCTCGCTCTCAGTGCTAGCGCAGTCAAACCGTTTTGCCCTTTCTCTCGATGGCTTGCGCCTCGCTTGCTTGCAGCTCAGTTTCAAGCCGCATCAATGCAGTGCGCGCCTGGGTTCGCATGCAACATTTTATTTCTGCGACACGCTTGTATTGTTTCGTCTGCAATGAAGCCGCCCTATCTGCACGTTCCGCCGTGTTTGCCTTGTAATTCTATACCGGATTGACCTCTTACATGTCTTGGATCGTGAATCTTTTTCTAGTTAACTACATGCTATAAGATGCTCACATATACTTTGGAAAGTAGCTTGGCGTATTATATTGGAGGCAAAATCCTATCTTCGAACCATGCTCCATGAATGCCATCACCCACTCAAAAGTCAAACATAATCCACTCCCACCTCGACAGTGCTACACAAGGAACATTTTCGAGAGGGCCCTCACACTCGATCAGGCTTTACCTGGAGTAAGCGAGGGGATACCGATTGTGCAGTTGGTGAGTGGCGACTTCTGCCATTGCGACATACAACGTCTCCGACACCTTAAGTCGCAGCTGAGGTTGTTGCGAGCTAGTAGGTGGGACTAATCTCGGGTTATTGTGCCGGCAATCGCTGCACCGTTGCGACACATTAAATCACGAATAAGGAAGAGAGGTCGTGCCATGGTTCTGTGACGTTGCAGATCTCGTCACCACGCACATAAGCGCCCACAAGACTATCCAACTGCTGCTGCCAGTCACCATGTCAAGGACAATTCAGTGTCGTGAAGGGATTTTAGAGGAAGGCGGGAAGCCTCTCTCTGAACTGTCCACTTTTCAAGCGGGTAAACAATGCCCTGAAGAGAACGGAATGACAAGCCTGCCCTGTTGCGAGAAGGGCGCAGGTGGCTTATCTTCTCGTTGTCATCTGGGCAGCGCATAAGGTAACGGCGAAAATCAGCGCGCACTCCTCGCGAGAAAAACTGCAGATACTATATGTTAGACCCAAACGTCCGCGCTGGAGTCCGAGAAGACCCCGTGCGAATGCGTTGTAGTAGGGTGGCCTCAGCTCTCTTTAGCCCCTTGGTCACGCACGCGGACGCCGCAAGGACCTCAAATAGGCGATCATTGTTCCCCGAAACAGTTCCTTGGGCAAGGTTACAAGCTTAACAATGCCAGCGAAAGGATCTGACACTCGCCAAGTTACCGGGTCCTTTTGGCTCACCCCATTTCGTACAGGGGAATCAGCAGATCTCTTCCCCACCTCTCACTCACAGGTTTTGATAACGCTGCGTATACGCACGACCCATGCCTAAATGGGCGTAGCAACCTGGCCGGAAAAAAGCTGCGCCGCACGAGGGGACGCCGGCCCGACCCAAAGCGCGGGCGGTCGCCTGGAAAAACTTTGGAAGCCGTCAACGCGGCCCTTGTCTACGCGTCCGATACCCGGGCTCTGGTGCGTTCACTGTCGACACGGCGCAGTGGCTGCGAGTCACCCGTTGACGGTGTACTGCGTGCTCGCGATAGCCAGGAAGCGAAACGATTGTTTCGCGGCAAACAATGGCGGCACGCTGTCCGTGCCGTGACGATGAGCGCGAATCGGTTGTGGCCACGGCGCGCCCACTTCCCACTCCGCGTGCGTTGTCGCTCTTCGCTTCCGGCTGCGCAGGTGCCGTCCAGTCGGAATCGGCTTCGGGCGCTGCTTTGCGCTAAGCGAAGCGACCGCGTGTGAACGGGACTGCTGGATCCCTGCGACGAGATGGACGTTAATTCGATTTAATTAGAGAAATTGGCCACACAGGGCAATAAATTGCAGTTTCTAAGAATTCTCGGAACGTGCAGATTGAGTTCCCGCGGCAAAAAGACAAGTTCAGATTCCTCTTCAGTGCACCTTTAAGTTCCTTAAATGCTCCAGATAACTTTCCTACACATTTCACTCGGCCCTGGTATACGTGACTGGATTTCCTTTAGAAGTGGACGGGCTGAGGTGAAGCGTCATTGAAGGGTAGCCATTATCATCGCTAAATTTCATTTCGAAAAGGAACGGAAGAAATGGGACAAAAAAAACGGGATATGGGCTCTTTTCCGCACCCTTTACCTCTGTTCCTTTTCGGGAATGAGGCACAACCAAGTCGCTCAACTCTCCATCCGGAACTAAGTTGAAGCAGAGTTTGTACTGAATGAAGTCGCACGAACTGGTACGGAAAGAAAATTCTCACAAGAATTTATTGAAATGAAAGCCATGTGGAAGTACTCGAGGCGGGCTTCTCACTCCTTGATAGGCGCCCGATAGACGATGAGCTTGTGCACTCGGTTCACCGTGGTGCCCCGATGATCAGGCATTGCCTTTTTAATTTGCCTTCCCTTCCTTCCTGCTTTCTTCGTGGTTGTTTCGAAGAGCGTCGGAAGTAAACATGAGCCCAACCACCGGAGGGGATCGCACTTGGCCCGGTGCTAGCTGCGACCCCGAGCGAAACATAGCGACGATAAGGACGTTCAAACTTCGGTGGAGGTAGGCGTTGTTTCCAGTCAGTGTGCAGAAATTAGCTCGCACTTGAGGCTCCTACCGCCAGGACATAGATTCGAACAGTATCTTTTTTGATGGCATGTAGCCTATTCTGGGGGCCCGTATCGAAATTCTGACACGCTACAGTATCGCACGGGAACTTTTTTGCAGCACAAGTAGTTCTTTTCCAGCGTGCGAACCAGCATTCAGAAGTTCGTGTTCCACCACTTGGATAGTTCAATCGGGGAGTGCCTTTCACCCGGTCCCGTGGCGGCTTGCCGCTCTGCCATCGGCGGAGTAATACGTAGTAGTCCGTAGAAGCAAATAGTCCGCGCGTATTTTTATTTCTGCGAGCTTATTTTGCGGTTATATTATCTGCAAATTAAACTATTTATTCACGGAAACCTAAAAAACAAACAAAAATTCAGGGGGCACTTTGACTGTCTAAAGTGGGTAGAGGCGGAAGCGTTTTCCGCACCACCTTCGCTGTTTCTGTGGCACTGGTGGCGTCACATATATTTGAGTACTAATTACTAAGTGATGGCAAATCACTAATTAATTGTTAATTACTGATTGATGCCTGAATGCTAATTAACTGCTAATTAATGACGCTTAAGCTTCGCCTTTAGGAGTGGAACGCGACAGCGCGTTGTAGCGCTGCCAGGGAGTCCACGGGAACGCCACCACCCGTTCGGCCTCGCACTACTAAGCAAGACGAGGCGCGAATAGACGCCGTCATCCGCAAGGCAACTAAGCGAGCCCTGGATCTCCCGGTGGCTACCTCTAATGCCAAACTCAAGGCATTGGGGGTGCTAAACTCCTACCAGGAGCTGCGGGAGGCCCACCTCGTGAACCAATACACGCGGCTCATGCAGACGGCCCCTGGGCGCCGCCTGCTAAACCGCTTACACATCCAACACGACTGCACTCCAGAGGAGGCGGAGCGTATCCCAGTACTGTGGCGCCATATGCTCTGGGTCTCCCCGCTCCCCCGTAACATGGACACCGACATGCACGTAAACAGACGACAAGCGCGGGCTCGGGCTCTTGAGAGACAACACGGCTCCCGACCCGGTGTATATTATGTAGACGTAGCAGGCCCATCGCCCACGGGATTTTACACGGCCGCTGTCGTTCACCAGGAAATGCACGTTGATGGACTCTCTTTTCGAGCCCCGAATTCAATGCGAGCCGAGGAAGTAGCGATAGCGCTTGCTGCCGCCCACGCCAATTCGAGAATCATCATTACGGACTCCCGAAAAGCATGTGATCATTACTTGGCAGGGGAGATCTCCCCCTTAGCTGCTTGCATTCTAAGACGGACTGCCACTGATCCAACACCCAAAAGAATCATTTGGGCTCCTGGCCACCAGGGCTTACGAGGTAATGAGGCCGCTGACGCGGCTGCCCGAGCGCTTACTCACCGGGCTCCTCATCCCAGCTCTTCTGGCTCGGAGACTAACCAGCCGCTGCTGCGATTCAAGGAAATTATAACGCATTATAGCGACATCCACCGCCTTTTCCCGGCCCCTGCAAAGGGGCTGAGTAAGACGGAGGAGCGAACTTTAAGGCGCCTGCAGACAGGTACTCTACTCTGTCCTGCAACCTTAAAGCATTACGATCCTAACACGGATGGGCGATGCCCACACTGTGGGGAGACCTGTGATATCTTCCACATGGTGTGGGCATGTACTCAAAATCCCCACCTCCCCCCTTCCCTTACCCCTTCCAGAGAGGCATGGGAGACTGCCCTTCTCAACTGCTCCTCGCTTGAGTCCCAAAGGGCTCTGGTGAAACGGGCTAGAGACGGGGCATTGTCATGCGGTGTCCCGGACTAGGGACGCCGACCATGTAGCGTGGCCACTCTGTGGCTCCCAAACTCTATTTCAGTAATTAAAAGTTTTCACCACCACCACCACCCTTTGAACGCAACGCTTTTTGAGGAAAGGAAATGGCGCAGTAATTCTCTGTCATCTCGGTGGACACCTGAACCGCAACGTAGAGGAAGGGAGGTGGGAGTGAAAGAAGATAGATAAAGAGGAGCCGTAATGAAGAAAATGAAAATTGTATTTGAGGAAAGGAAATTACGCAGTAACTGTCTCACATATCTCGGTGGACACCCGTCAAAATTCAGGGGGGCACTTTTTTGACCTAAAGTGTGGTCACTGATGTGTGGTTAAGATGTTAAGCTTCGCCCCTAAGAGTAGAACGCGACAGCGTCTTGCAACGCTGCCAAGGAGTCCATAGAACGCCATCGCCCATTCGGTTCTACGCCTCGCTCGTCGGTAAATTGGTTTTTGAGGAAAGGAAATGTATCTGTCTCTCATTTGTCGATGGACACCTAAACCTCGCCGGAAGGGAATGGAGGAGGATGAGAGTGAGTGAAGACATCGTATTCACTAGACGCGCCTTTGTTCATTCCAAACCATCGAGCTGGCATGGCGGAGTGGATAGCGTGCTCGTCTCTCACGCCGAAGACCGGGGTTCGATTCCTGAGCTCGAGCAATTTCTTAATCGCTTTTATTTATTTATATGGCCTGACTAGTAAAGCTAATTAGGCTAATTGGGTAATTAAGCAATTAACTAAGCTCAGTCCCACTTACTTGGAGCATCACTATACGATCCCTTCAATTGGTTGTATGGTTACTAGCCAAAGTGCAATTGGCCCCGTTTGAAATTCGCGCACTGTGACGTCACGACCGTTTCCACCAATTGAAAAGCGTGACATTTTCTGTCGACAACTGCTGCTTACAACGATGAGACATTAAAGGCTTCCGCCTTAAAATGAAGCGATAGCAAAGCCTCCACGAAGCTGGCTGAAGGGCACTCCACGCGTTGGTCGACTCCGCCCACCGTACGGGGAGAATTCAAAAAAAAGAAGGCGGGAGACGGACGTTAATTCGATTTAATTAGGGAAATCGGCCACACAGGGCAATAAGCCGCAGTTTCTAAGAATGCTAGGAACGTGTAGATCGAGTTCGCGCGGCAAAAACACGAGTTCAGATTCCTCTTCAGTGCACCTTTTAGTGCGGGAAAGGCGAAAGCATTGCAATTCTATTCCAGTTCTATTCAAATTAAATTCCAATCCCATTTTAATTCTATTTCAATTATATCCCATCCTTATGCAGTTTATGCAGGTGTAAGTACTAGCGCTAACTATTAGTGATTAACATTTCGTATTTTCCCACATTTCGTGACGGCCCGCCGCGGTGTCTCAGTGGTTATGGCGCTCGTCTACCGATTCGGAGTACCCGGGTTCTTACCCGACCGCGGCTGCCGCGTTTCGATGGAGATGGAACGCAAAATGCGCCCGTGTGCTGTGCGATGTCATTGGTGGTGGTGGTGGAAAACATCTATCTTCTGTTAAATTATTACAGAGAGGTTATTGGGGTAGGGCCCTATTGGCCCTTTCCCCTCACAATACTAGTTGGAGCCCCTATTCCGGGGCCCACTGGCAGGCAACGTCGCCGGCACCCGTTGAATAAAGGCCCTTTGGGTTTTGAGGTCTTGGCAGCTGAGCATGGCCGCCTCCCAGTCCTCTCGGGTGGGGCTCTCGTTAAAGATCCCCAGGGGGTCAAAATTACTCTGGAGACCTCCACTACGGCCTCTCTTTCTTCGTTTCTTCTCTCACTCCCTCATTTATCCCTTCCTTTGCGGCGCGGTTCGGGTGTCCACCGAGATATGTGAGACAGTTACTATTTCCTTTGATGACGCCGCACCGTTTTAGCCAATCCCGAATTTTGTAAGGCCGCCTCTTTTTAGGCGACACCGTGTTATTGTCTCGATGAGTCATGTAATGCTAACGGATTAAAGCTGCCCTTCAATGACAACCATGCGTGTCGCCCAGCCGCCAGTCGCATACCTCGTACCAGGAGAGACGGGCCATCACGCGCCTCTTCCTCCTCCGCCATCTCCTCCGGGGCGTCGTTCGTGAGAGAATCTTCGGCGATGCCCGCTTTTGTTTCACTTTGCTCCTCCGGCGCCGCCTTTCCATTTGCGGCTCTTCGTGACCGCCCGGAGCCGGCCGGACCGTGCTTCGAACGCCGTGCTGCCCATTGTCTCAGGCTACGCGCACGATCGGCGCAGCCTTTGGCGAGATGCTATCTTTCTCCGCTTCTTCTTTTTTTTTTTTCCCCTGCGCACGCATCGTTCTGGGACAGCGCACGCGATTGAAGGTCGGCCCCGCGTCGTCCGCAGCCATCATCGTGGCTCCGGCCAACCTCGGCCACGGCACGCTCGACCTCGGCCGCCGCTCCATGGTGAGCAACATGAATCACAAAACGAGGGGCTGCACGTCGCGTCCTTGTGTACGCCACATGGAGAAGCACCGGAGTATCTGTACGCGCCGCGTACGGGCACGCGACACGGTGATGCGCCCGCTGTGGGGCATGCGTGCTGGCCGCGGGCCGATTCGCGATCTCCGTACTGGTAGCGAAACAGAAACGGCCTTGCCGTATTTGTTGCGTTGGCCGCGAGTGTTCACTGTCTTCCTCCTTCCCAGCCCTGGACAGGCGGGCACGCGATCAGTTTACCTCACCGCTGACAAAGCTCCCGCGAAAAGACAGGAGCAGAACCACGCTGTTACTTGTCCAACATCAACAAGTTACTACACTCTGAACAGAAAGGACTAAAAAGGGACTAAGCCCTCTAACGCACTTCCTTTACTAAAAGGAAATGCGCTAGAGGTCAGCTTACTCCCCTTTTTACTCCCATTTAGGCGTATTCGTGCTTACAGTGTATATGCTCCGTGCGAATGGACGCAAAAGGCGACGGGATGAGCTTCACCTGATTCTCTGAAAAGCTGTAAAGCTGAGCGCAGCGCTATATTCGTTTGTTCTGCTTCGAGTTCTCTTACTGTATAGTACTGGACAAAGTAGAATCCGGAAGATCGCACAAGTGCTTTCACCCAGCGAGCCACCATGTAGACACGTACCGTGGAGTTGTCCTCAATCCGCCGCTCGGCGCTAATACAATAACAATAATGCACTCGAAGGGAAAGAGAGAGAAAAAAAAAACTGAACACCTTTTCATGGCTACAGCGCTCGCCCACGAAACAACATTGGGAGTTTTGGCTGGTGTCAACATTAGAGCAGGCGACGACAAAAACTGTGTTACGTTCGAATGTCGCCCTAACCAGACAACGTCAGTGCTGGATATATAGTCTCTTATGGCCAACCTCCTGTTAGATCTGCATACAATGACTGTGCTCCCCTTAGTAAGGCGGTATCGTTCACTCAAAAGCGTTCAAACTCAGATTTCCGCCGAGAGTATACTTCGGAAGGCTGATGCTAAAGCAGAGGCCAGCTGGTTGGTCACCTTTCCAAACGGATTCGCTTCTTAGAAAACACAAGAGAACAAAATCAGATACGATATAAACTACTTTTTTTTATAGGGCATACGTCTCGGAAGATCAGGACATCTCTCTGCCGGAAGAGAGAAGGTTCGAACGGCGCCTCCAGCAACCTGGAAGAGGAGCGGCTGGGTCTATCATCAACGGTCGCGCACCCTGACGTCGTGTGCACAGAAACTAAGGGAAAAAGATGGTAATCTGCTCCCGAACTGCACATGCGAGGTTTCAGTTCGAAACTTCAGGACAGAGGGTATTGGTTACTACTCGTTCGCACGCCTTCCAGACGACGCTGACGCCTGTTTGTATTGGCATAGCTACGTTCTAAGAGCGTCGAGGGCACTGTTGCGCACCACTCTAAATTTTTTTACACCATTAAAGGAGCAAGAAAGGCGCCCCAGAGTGTCCCAGGGCCAATACCCTTAAGTTTACTCATAAGCAGGAGGAAAACAAAAATTCAGGAGGGAGCGTCTAGCGTTAAGCCTCGTCATGGAAAGTAAGGGTTGGTCATTGCTGTGGAGTCACATTTGTGATGTCTGCATGATGTTCACGGCGTGATTTTGCTGAATGTATTAAAAGAAAAACGAAAAGAGTTTGCTAAAGGAGGCCAGCTTTCAGCAGACTCGTCGCACAGCAACACGATGCTATAATATGGCACATATTTTTGCCAAAGGAACATAAACAGGTATCAGCTTCACTGCAATGACTCATAGACAGCTACTGAGGGGACGGAGTTCAACACAGAAGGCACCACTGGTGCCCGCAATACTTACTTGCCATAATGATCATACTTACTCTAAATTTATATGCCTGTAGGCCATTTCAGGAGCCCCTGTTTGGAGTCAGTGATGCTTAGCATTTCAGCTAAAATAATTCATTTAATAATCACATCATTGGGGGCGCGAATCGCAGTTCATAGCTGCTCGCCTCAAGGCTGCTGCTGTCATTCAATGGATGGCTCCAATAGCTCACATAATTTCAAAAGCAGGTTTGATTGAACTACTGCAATGTTGTTCGACAAGTCAAAGAACCCCCATACACCATTACGCACCCTTGCACCCCAAGGAGCTAAAACAGCCTTGCATCCATGCACCTTTGAAGGGTGCGTGGGTGCCTTAAAGGTGCTAACCTGCTCAGCGCACCCTTTTAAAAAAAACAAGAAAAATAAGGGCGTGGAAAGGGTGCAGTAATTAGCGCTACACCTTTAAGGGTGCGAAATTTTTACTACGCAGCCATATAACGTCGTGTTCCCTTGTGAGTTATTTTTCCTTCTTGTACATAAACAACCTTGTATTGCCTCATAAACATTCTTAGAGTGTTCATGAACACCATGAAACCATAAGGGCGTTCACAAACACCCTTGACGCGTTGGTGAAGACACTCAAAGAGTGTTAGCCCTGGGACAAGAGCGTTGCTATGATCCCTAGTAGGGACACTAGCGTTAAAGGGTGTTCATGAGGACCCTAACACCATAACGGTGTTCACGAACACCGTGGTGTTGGTGAGCACACTCAAAGAGTGTAAGGGCTGCGACAAGAGCGTTACCCCTTTCAGGGTGTAAGAATTTTCGAGTACAAGCTCGACCTGCTCGGCTCGCTTCGCCGGTCGATTCTTTCCCACTACTCTGCACCGAACAAACGACGAGCACTCACGGCACCGCGTCTCCGCCCAAGGCACGACCGGCGGCTCCTCTGCCATGCGGGGCCACGAAGCCACGCGCACCTGGCCCTGCGCCTAGTCCCTGGTCGGTCGGGCAGCGCGCGTGCGCGCTGTATTCGCGGAAGGACGCTGCCGCGTGCCCCACGTGCACGCGGGAGAGACGGCGGTGATTAAAACGCTATCGGCGCGGGGGGTCAGAAGCGGCCCCAACTCGGGGCGTGCTTCTTTGCATCGTCGCTTCGTGCTCTCGCGCTGCTGTTTTCGAATCCGTTCCGACATGCGAGCGATCGCTGCACTGCTGAGGCAGTAGCGGGCAGGGACCACCCCAGACATCCAGACTCACGCATTTCCTATTCTCCGGACAGTTTGCGAGTCGGTAGCGAGGTAAGGTCTGTTTTCGAGCCGCCGTCATGACTCCATTGGCAACGTGGCTACAAATTTTGCCGGGCGTGAGGTCGCTAGAGGTCGACGTGTTCCGGGTGCAGGGAGCGAATTTCATTTCTTAACGCACCAAACCATTGCAGAGCATAGAGAGGACACCACCGACGCAGGTCAGAAAGTGCTGCACATATTTAGCATCCCCGTGAGGTTAACAACACCTGCCCGGTATAAAATAACAACTGCACAGAACTGTTTGACCATTAAAATCTGTAGCACGAATTTCAGCGACAACTTTAGCGTCTCACACAGCTGAATCTAGTACTAGAAGGGGCTTATTAAAGTAATTAAAACTGCGGCAACTGCTATTTGATACCTTATATCTGCTATCTAATTAACTTCAATCTACCTATTTACGCACAATGCCTACGGACATCGAACGGTAACCTTTGTCTGAACTAAACTGCGGACCGCCAGTCTATCCAGCATCAAGCACCTTATCAACATAGTGCCCGCCCGTGCACTGTACGATGTCGGTGCACGTTAAAGAACCCCAGGTGCTAGAAATTTCCGGAACCCTTCACCACGGCTTCTCTCAAAGCCTGAGTCGCTTTGGGACGTTAAACCGGCATAAACCCATAAACCCAAAACGAAACAAATCAGAACAGTATACATTTCACCCTACTGGTGAAATATTCATATGTTGCAGCCATGATAAACTGCCAAGATATGTTGCATTTTGATAACGGATCCATTACTAGCCATTGGCTAAGTATGCAGGTGCCTCCATCAACATAAACATTATGTATCTTTTTTGTGCTATAAAAATGCACGCATGTATGTAAACGCCCATACAGGGCGAGGGGAAGTACAGAGAGGAGCGATAACGAGAGAGGACAGGCGAGAGCTGTGTAAGTACACTGTTTACTTAAAAATTGCAGGGGACACTTGAGCTTAAAGGTGGAGTGAAGAGGAATCTGAACTCGTCTTTTCATCACGGGAACTCAATCTACACGTTCCGAGCATTCTTAGAAACTTCGATGTATTGCCCTGTGTGGTCGATTTACCTAATTAAATCGGATTAACGTCGGGCTCCTGCCTTTTTTTTTTCTAATTCCCCGCATACGGGGGGAGGAGTCGACCAACGCATGGAGGGTCCTCCAGCCAGCTCCGTGGAGGCTTTGCTTTCGCTTTATTTTGCCTTTTTTTTAGGTTTCCGTGAATAAATAGTTTAATTCGCAGACAATATAGCCACAAAATAAGCCCGCAGAAATAAAAATACTCGCAGACTATTTGCTACTACGGATTACTACGTATTACTCCGCCGATGGCAGAGCGGCAAGCCTCCACGGAGCTGGCTGAAAGGCACTCCACGCGTTGGTCGACTCCGCCCACCATACAGAGAGAATTAAAAAAAAATAAGCGGGAGCCGGACGTTAATTCGATTTAATTAGGGAAATCGGCCGCACAGGGCAATAAATCGAAGCTTCTAAGAATGCTCGGAACGTGTAGATCGAGTTCCCGCGGCAAAAAGAGGAGTTAAGGTTCCTCTTCACTGCACCTTTAAGGGCATGATGAGATAGCGCAATGTGTTAGTTCCCGTAGATGTAGAGGTCGTTCTCTACTTTACATTCAGAGAACCCTGGTAGTCCCCATATCCCTTCTGGGGCAGTGGTGCAACGGATAAGCGATGCGCCACTGCCCTGCGATGGCAGGTTCTCCCAGCGGTGGGCCTTGTGCGACCCAGGTTGCTCTTCCCGAGCGACCAATCATTAACTGCCACCTGCCACGGTGGGCAGTTTGCTCACTATCCTGCGGGCAGGTTGTGATTACACCGCAAGGTCACGTGACCTAGGTGGCCCCCCTGCCTCCTATAGGTTGCTCTCTGAGCACCAACTTCCAGAGTGATGCTCGCGATTCTTCGCTTACAACGCGTACGTCGATGCCAACAAAGTTAACGTTATCGCGTTAAAACAAAAAAAGTAAACATGCTTCAGCCGCTCGCGCGCGAGTGTCCAGGAACTGTCCGAGATGTAACTGCACAGCAGCGACAACTTCAGTGTAGTACGCTTGAATTCTGACTTTGCGCTCTCTTGTTCGGGGCTTCCGTTCCACGTACTGCTGGATCTTCTCGGGCTGTGCGCCTCCGCTCAGGATCTCGCGCCCGCTGCAAATCTTCTGCGTCAGCAGGATCCGGTACCTGCATGGCGTCTGAGGCGCTGAGCGTCACTCACTGGGGTTCAGCATTACTTTAACGATTCATTCTATCTAGCCCGAAAATGCAGCGGTGGCCTAGTGGGTTAGTATCCACCTCGCATGCGGGAGGTGCGGGGTTCGATCCCCAGTGCCGCCGGGTACCCACCGGTGATACAATGGGCAAAAAAGTCTTTCCCAGCCTGGAGTTCGGCTTCTTTGAGTGAAATGCTTGGGAAATGAGTCTCTGACCCCACCTTGAGTAGAAGAAAATACCTTGTGTCATAGCACTCTTTGGCCAAAGCTGCCCTTGCGCCATAAAAATCATCATCATCATCATATCTAGCCCGACACGTCACCCCATCGAAAGATAGGCAGGAGACCAACAGCGTGCTCGAAAGAGTACGCGGAGGCTCGTGCTCCCAGGCTTCGATCAATGGGCATCGGCTTTCCTTCCGCAGAGAGACGGCGAGGCAGAGTAGGGCATGCGTCTGCCTGCTGTTAGTCTGCACTCGTCTGGTCAACCTTGCCTCCATGTCTCGTCTCCTGTGGAGTTTTCATGCTTCAAATCATGCTGAGCCAATGGCCCTTCATCACACACTACTTGAATTGTGGAGTGCTCGCGCTCGCCGGCGCCTGGTGCTGACGATATCCCTTATAAAAAAATTCGTTGGAGGCACTTAGATATCTCTTAAGTGCGGGAACGCGAAAGCCGTTTGCGACTCAATGCACTCGTTTGAAGTTGCCGCGCTCGAATTCATTTCACGACAGAGGAGAAGAGCGGGGCGAAAGGAAGCGGTGACGTCACGCTGCGCATACGCAGCGCGTCGGCAGTTGTTGCTTGGCGACGGACCATACTGCTTCGACTTCCTTTCGTCTGATGTAACGTCGTAATCCACATTTCCTCGTTTTTGAGAAATTTTTGACCGAATTATAGATCTTTCAATGATCTTAAGTACTAATTAAGCTTAATTACAGATTTTAAATCTAATTCGACACAAATCCGTCGTTTTTCCGAACATTCTGTGATAATTTTCGCTATGTTTTGACGACTTCTGATGGACGTGACGTCACACCGTTCCTGTCGCTATATAGACATCCGCGCTATGTGAACGCATTTCGTAGTTTTCTTTGTTTTTGTTGTGTCCCCATATTGCTTTTGTGTGTGTGCGCCCCCGCGTCCTCCTCCTAACGACCACTCGATCCTCCTCCTAACGACCACTCAATCCTCCTCCTAACGACACTTGCCCCTCGTCGCACGCTGTCACCAGATGCCCTCCCACGGTGCGCCCCCGCACCCTCCTCCTGTTCTGGGAAGCGACTCCCTCCCGTGGACGCTTCTCCACTCCCTCCTTTCTTCGGGCGGCCAGTTCGGCTCCTGCCTCGGTCGACGCTGGTCGCACCCTCTTCAGGTTTAAATAAACGAAGTCTTAAAGTACCGTGTGCGTCTTTCGCTGCATTCAACACAGCGACCGGACACGACAGTGGCGACGAGAAAGTGGATTCGACCCGCGCTACGCAACGCTATTGACAAGCCATGGCTACGCGAGGGTTTCCCAATCAGATACCAGAATTCAACGGCTCATCGTGGTCATCGTGGGTTGGACGCCTTCAGTTCTACTTTGAAGCTAACAACATCACAGACCCAGCCTTGAAGAGGGCCAACCTGCTGACGCTGTGCGGGGAGCAGACCTACGATACTGTCTGCGCCCTTATTCAGCCAAGCACACCAGCGGCAGTGTCTTACGACGACATCGTAAAAGCGCTGCAAAAGCACTACGACCCAAGGCCATCCGAGGTCTACAGCCGGGCTCGCTTCCAACGACGAGATCAACTGGGAGGAGAAACTGTGAGCGCCTACGTAGCCGCGCTCAAGAAGATCGCTGCCGACTGCAATTTTGGAACGCTGTCGACAACAGCTACCGGGCAGGAGGGAGACGCAGCTTCTTCTGCTAACACCACCATGCTTCCCTTGGACGTGATGCTACGCGACAGATTTGTGTGCGGACTGAGTGACGAGTCACTGCAGCAGCGCCTGTTCGCTGAGAAGGACCTCACATTCAGCAAAGCTTACGACATCGCCGTTCGAGCGGAGAGCGCCGGTCACCAGCAGAGAGGGATTCGCCGGAACACCGAGCCGGTACACCAGACAAGCAACCAGGTGCGCAAGCCTTCTGTTGTTGTAAAATCGGTCAAAAAGGCACAACGCTGCTGGCGGTGCGACGACCAACACAACCCCCAGGGATGTCGATTCCAGTCAGCCACGTGTAATTTTTGCCACAAGCGAGGGCATATCGAAAGAGCATGCATTACGAAACGGAGACTTGCCAAGATAAAGTCACCTTCCCAGCCTAATAACAGCGTCAACGCCTCAGAGAATACGCCGCTATCTGATCTCCATGGAACAACATCAGCAACACCATCTGTGTTGTACGACCTGAACACCATGAATCTCGGCACGCGACCGAAGATTTTTACAGAAGTAAGCGTACATCACCAGCTGATTAAGTTCGAGGTGGACTCCGGCGCAGCCTGTACTCTGATCAGTGAGGACACGTTCCGAACTTCATGGCCATCTGACGCACCCGCCCTGCAACAAGACGACACGCACCTGCGAACGTGGTCAGGACAGAATCTGCCACTATTGGGCTCTGCCAACGTGCAGGTTAACTACAACGGCCAGACCCATACGCTACCTCTGCTTGTTGTGAAGGGCACAGGATCAAGCCTTCTAGGGAGAAACTGGTTTTCTCCACTAGGCGTGATGATATGCGGCATACACCAGACGCCGAGCCAGAACATGGTTGGTAAACATCAAAACGCCGATGCGCTAAGCCGTCTGCCACTAGACGCAACTGTTGACGAACCATTTCCACCAGGAGACGTTCTGATGTTCGAAGCACTGCCAGAACCTCCGCTTACAGCAGGCACAGTTGCAGCATCTACGCAGAAGTGCGCAGCTCTCCGGCTAGTTTACACAGCTGTTCAACAAGGCAACGTGCATAAACTCAAAGGGGACAACTTCGACGCTTACCGCAGGCGAGCTACAGAGTTGAGCACCCATCGCGGCTGCATCATATTTGGGTCCCGAGTTGTGATGCCGAGAGAACTACGCGCACAAGCTATGTCTCTCATCCACGCCGGACATCGGGGCATCGTTGCAATGAAAAAGTGTGCCAGAAGCTACATGTGGTGGCCTGACATTGACAACGACATCGAAACAGTGGTGCGAGAATGCAAGCCTTGCCAGAGCAGCCGGAGCGCCCCGCCGAAAGCTCCTGTCCCAGAATGGGAAAAGCCAGACACACCATGGCACACACTGCACATTGATTTTGCAGGACCAATTGAGGGCTGCACTTTCCTTGTGGTCGTAGATGCCTACACAAAGTGGCTTGAGATAAGGCAAATGGGACAGACGACTTCGGCAGCAGTCATTGACAACCTCCGATCACTATTTGCAACGTTCGGCCTGCCGCGCAAGGTAGTGTCGGACAACGGAACAGCGTTTGTGTCTGCGGAGATCCTCAAGTTTTATCGCGACAACGGGATCTCATCAGTTACATCGGCCCCCTACCACCCAGCGACAAACGGACAAGCCGAGCGCTACGTAGCCGAGCTAAAACGCGCCCTTGAAAGAGATCAGACAGGCTCGCTGCAGCGCCGCCTTGCGCGCTTTCTCTTCAAGCAGCACACGACGGTTCAGAGCACAACAGGCGAGACCCCCTCGAAAATGATGTTCGAGCGTGAAATGCGAACCCAGCTCACAGCCATCCTCCCCGAGCCAAAGGCAGAGACGTTCCGGGAAGAAAAAGTAATTCCGCGCTGCGGCACGCTTAATGAGGGGCAGCGCGTCCTCGCCCGACAGTTTCTGAAAAAGCCACGCTGGGAGGAAGCTACAATTGTCAGACGCATAGGCCTGCGCTCTTGGCTCGTCAACATACATGGCACAGTAGCACGCCGACATCTCAACCAGCTGCGTAGATTTACGACGCCGTCTGAGAGCTGTCCGCCAGCGGAGAGAACACGTGCACCATCTTCCCACATAGCCTGGCACCCTTTCCCGGAAGAAGAGACTTCGCCCAGGACAGACCTGGGAGACGCAGCGAACAACAGCCAGCCTACAAGTTTCTCCCCCGAGCGCACAAAGCCAGCGCGCCTCCACGCGTGAGCGCCGACCCCCTGCACGATACCAGGCAACTTTCTAAGGGGGAAGGAAGTGTTGTGTCCCCATATTGCTTTTGTGTGTGTGCGCCCCCGCGTCCTCCTCCTAACGACCACTCGATCCTCCTCCTAACGACCACTCAATCCTCCTCCTAACGACACTTGCCCCTCGTCGCACGCTGTCACCAGATGCCCTCCCACGGTGCGCCCCCGCACCCTCCTCCTGTTCTGGGAAGCGACTCCCTCCCGTGGACGCTTCTCCACTCCCTCCTTTCTTCGGGCGGCCAGTTCGGCTCCTGCCTCGGTCGACGCTGGTCGCACCCTCATCGGCTTTAAATAAACGAAGTCTTAAAGTACCGTGTGCGTCTTTCGCTGCATTCAACACAGCGACCGGACACGACAGTTTTTTCGCTATAATTGGCTGTATTTAATTAACTAATCACTGTACAGTCACCAAACTTGGCGTCGTGGTTACATTTTGTCCCCTCTGTCTGGGGCTACCATTCGTTTTCTCCTGCCCTGATCAGTTGCCGCGTTATTCGTGGAAGACAACGTTACACCGGACCTGACCTTGGCCGCGAGTATGAGCCATAAAAGGCTTTCGCCTTAAAATCGTCTATAGACTATATATAGGCTTCCTTTCGATAGCGTTGGGGGGGTCATGAAGGCGAAAACTGCCCACAGGCGTCGGCATCTGCATGAAGCTCATCCACCTGCTAGGTGATGTTTAGGGTAATTTGCCTCTCTCCACTTGTCACCTGTAAACCATTCCCCTCTGTTTCTGCCCCTCTGCCCTTACCCATTCCCACTTGTCGGGGAAAAGAGGGAGACGCCGGACGCAGAATGACCCAGCAAAAACGAAAATAACTAGGAAAATGACTCAGTAAACAACTAGAGCCATTGCGCTGGTAGTGGTATGAGAAGTCGAATTGATCAAACAATATGTGACGCATTTTGCATAGTTGCGTATTCAGTATTGTAAAAGAATCCCAATTGCAGTAGATCGAGGAGTGAAAAACAATTGACTCAAAAGTGGAACAGAATGAAAATCTGAATAAGATCAGAACTGGAATAGATTGGCGAGTGAAATAATAATGCTGCCGAATTTCCACCGCATATATCGAATCTATCACGCATAAATTTTTTATCAACTCTAATGCAATCCTCGGCATTTTCTTTTCTCTGTAGAGAATATGTAGGTTATTTATACATAAATATGTCAAAAACATAGTTAATTTCTTTGTCTTTAGACATCATATAGACTGTCTGTAGACGAAGCTCTATATAATACCCGTAATTTCCTTTTATCTACGAAAGCATGTTAACAACTCCAATTTCCTTCTGCCTATATATGATCTGTAGACTGCCTTTAGACTAAAGTCTCTATAATAATTTAAATTTCTTTTTACTGTATGCAATCGACAGACTACCGTTAAAATAAAGTCTACAATTTCAATTTCGTTTCGTCTATGTGAGGTCTATAGTTATCTAGAATCAAGTTGATAAAAAGGCCAGTCGGCGGAATGACTGCTGGTGTTTATTCCAGCTCTTAGGGTTAATGTGCTACGAATGCATTTTGCAATCATAGCACATCGACCGAAGACAAAGGTGCTGAATATGTTATATGATTTCCCTACCTTACCAAAGTCCTTCGCATCAAATTCAATTAAGTGGCTCCACCTTGTAGTTTCAGATTGGCCGCTATCTCAAACTTTCGTACCCTAGGTGCGATCCGCCTGCTGACGAGGCCGCAGACTACGGTGTGTCGGTAGCTTTAAGCCGCTGACCTCATGCGGAAACACTTATTCTAGACTGTTGAACTAAACAGGAGCTACCGTCTATAGAATGGCCAAGTAACAACTTCCTGCTCATGTAGCGTCGTGCCCCTATTAATATCTTCTAAGCTTGTGCTGAGCACGATTTACTCACACGTTTTAAGCTAAATGACGATTGATCGAGCTTGTCTAACTTAAAGCATCTAAATGACTATTGATCGAGCTTGTCTAACTTAAAGCCTGGTTTGTGCAGCATGAAGCGGTAGCTGCTATGTGGATGCAAAAAATTGTTAGGCAGGCTTTAACCACGGGTATACCCAAAGGTCGAGCGATAGCTCTGGCATGGCTACACAGATGGTGCTTCTGCTTCCATGGCTATGAGGCAAGCGCGGCTACGCGGCATAGTGCCATACGCTAACGTCGCGTCACGTGACCTGACAGTAGCGTCACCTCGACGAAATTCATTTAAGGTGAAGTGTCAAAGGTCAAGGGGCAATTCACCACGGTGAACATGAGGCACCATGGTGTATACTTTTGGTAGACATGGTAGACCATAAGGTTTTACTTTCTTAAATTTATTATAATGTGAAAGCATCCCCAAATCGCCAAGGCCAAATTTTGTCAATTGACCGGGCCAAATTTGGAAATCGCCTTCGTGTCGGGCGCGGTAAAATAGGGTTGGACATCTGTCGTTTAATTTAAGGCTCTTGCTAAGCGGCTTATCAAAGTCAGTCAGGGTCAAAGATCGCACCGACACGGAGACTTTCGCATCTAGTAGAGCTATCGCTCGAAAACGTCTGCGTTTAGGCCGATCGGGCTGAATTTTATGGCAGAGCGCTGCACGAGAGGTGCGAGTACCACTCGGAACCTTTTCATTAAGGCGCGCCCCAATGTAGCACGCGTTCGCACTTTTGCACGCATTGCTTTTACTTCATGCTGGATGTTAGAACGAAAAACCCTCGTCACGAAGCAGAGAGAAATAATAAAAATTAAAACTCAACTTTCTTTTCCCTTATATCAAGGAACAACATGGTACCGCCCAAAGGAAGGAAACTAATGACAAAGAAAGCATGGTAGTAAATAAATGTTAATTATACCGCTAAGCCCTCCGAACTAGCGAGTCAGACCAGGGCAAGGACCCAGCTTGCGCGCAGGTTGCATCGCCGAACTAAAGGTCTGGCACTGTGGCGCCGCCGCGCGAAAATGGCACGTCAGCACAAGTTCAGCGCCGCGTGCTGCGTCAGCGCAGAAGGCTGCCTGAAGAAAGAAACAGTGTCGAGTCGCACAACAACCGTGAATACCAGCCTGGGCTCGGAGGAAAGACCCTCGGCGCTTTACGAGAGCCACGCGAATGCAGAGAATGAGAGGGGAGGAGGAGGAGGAGTCTTTACAAGCAAGTGCACAGTGCTTGCAGTCAACGCGCGATTTGACGTGAATTATGACGTGACGTGATTTGACGGGAATTCATTTGACGTGCCCCATGCATAGGTGGCCACGTAATAACGAGGATAGGTTACTCAACTTAAGCAAGTGAATTCGGAAGAAAGGGAAGGTGAAGAAGAGGAAGAACTATAGTAGACGACTGATAGCCTCGACTGAATACGCCCGCTTTTATATGAGAGCTCCCGTGAGAAAAGATCAAAGACGTAGAATACGCACCCCTAATCGCTAGCCAGTTTGGTGTATATATATATCTGCAACCATGGCGCCTAGCGCTCCGCAAATATTTATATTTATTTTTTATTTAGCACATTCTGCAGACCCTTGTCAGGGTCCAAACAGGACAGGCATATATCGATAATAGTATAGCAGAAGTACAGAACACAATCAAGAGAAATGTGCATAAGAAAAACAGTTACAAGTGTTACTGAACTAAGGCAACGCTGCAACATGATTCCAATAGGATATTGCCCGCGGAAAAAACGAATATTTAAAAAGTCAGTTTTCACAAAACAATGTGGTAGTGAGTGAATGGGATGGTATGTCGGATGGATGGGGGGTAAGTATTGCGAAGGATCGAAAACTAAATTACGGTTAAGCAAATAATACAGAAAGTCAAGACGGTATTCTCTTATTAGCGTTTCAATAAATAAACCGTCTTTTTAACATAAAATTGAATAAATGAATAAACTTTGAATAAATATACCGAACAACTTTTCTCTGAACCCTTTCTAATGTGTTAGTGCTAAGTTTAGTAAGTGTATCCCGTATACTCAACGCATATCAAGCTTTGGCCTAATTTATGCGTTATATGTCAATAATGCCAACAATTCTGAACAAAAAGCATTTTTGAGCGAGAAACCGTTTATGAAAGGGATTTTTTCATGCAAGATTTCACTATAATAATCCATATATGCCCAGATCACCCGACGGAAGTGTAGCATTTTTTTTATTAACTTTTTTGCTATCGAGAAGAGCGTTCCCCATTGTATGGCAGTCTTAACTGTTCGATGCGTTCGATGGAAACACTTTAATTAAAAGAAATATATTGCTACATCTAAGAAGAATGAGCCATTAACTTAATTGTTTCCTTAAGAGTATCGTACAATTTTCCAATTTTTAAAATTTTTGTACGAGAATGCTGGACATGTTACGTCAGAAAGAGTGTTTATGCCTCAGAAAACATAGCTTTCTAAACGCTACTTCTTCAAAGGCGGTCGTCACCCCCCTAAAGTGAGAAATATTACACAGGATAATCATGCTGGACCACATTTTTGTGACGAAAAAGTTTAAAATATACCTGGTTAAAGAAGGGTCTCCCCCCAAAAAAAATGCCCCCTCAAAGAGTTCATAAACCTGCCCACCCTGGGTACCTGTCACTGCTCTTTCAGTGCTGCAGTCATACCGGCCTAAATGAAAATTAGGCGCCCGCTCTAAGTGTCAACCAACACTGCACGCTTTTTAGTTGTCCGGAGCCCCGTTTGGTCGCTGTGAGACATATCGTAAAAACGGCGTGTAACGGCCACTGATCAAAGTTAAAAAACAACTACTGACTTTTTGGGTTTCATACGGAGTCCTTGATCAGAAATATTTTGTGAACAGTTTCCTCTCATAAGGCTTCCCTATGGAACCCAATAAATGAGTTGCTGTTTATTACCCGGCAAGTGACCTTTAGATGCCTTTTTTTGCAACATATCACGGGCATTGCTGTAGCACAAAACAAATTCTTCGTACTGCCCGCCAACACATCATATCTTTTGCGAATCTCGGAGCAATATGGCGCATAAACATTCCTTACCTTTCAGTTTCTACGCCTTTACTCTTCGACACATACATGGACATCCACCGCGCTGGCATACGACGCTGATCTCGTCATCATAACCAAGGGGCAACGATCTGTGCTTCTTTACATGCTTTGACAACACCGAAGAAAGTGTCAAACGTGTCGCCGTTTGCGGACACGATAGACAAGCGCGAAGCTGCCAGTGCCAATATAGTCTGCCGAGACAGCAAGCAGGGAACTCCCCGCCGTGTACTCATAGAGCGCACATGAAAGGTGTCGTCGGGTCGGAGAGTCTTCAGTGTGTTTTCGAGAAGGCGTGCCGCGCCTTAGCTACACGTTCGTTTTCTTGTCCTTCCTATGTCTCTTCCTCCTTCCTATACTCCGTTTCATACATAGCAGGCAACGCTGCCAAAGCCAGCGCGCCTGTTCGCGCAGGCTAAGTCCGCACGCAAAAAGTAGTTCGCCACACAACCAAAGCGAACACAAACATATTTCGCAGCGATAAATATTAAGTGCCGCGAGTGGCACCTCCTGGACTTCGTTTTACTTCTTGCCACATTTTCATTTTGCGACTTGTCGAGATTAAGAGAAGCAAAAAGTACATGTGGCGGTATGATATGTGGTTGGTAGGGCGAATCGCTTCTGCTAAATCCGCGCCCAAAAAGTAGTTCACACTCCATGAAAATTATGGCCAGAGAGCCCGAACACAACAGCTTCGGGCCTCACAGCTTCGACCGTGATTTTCAATGCTACTACATCGCTTTATACCGCTCTTTGTATTCGTCCAAACAATTACCGGAGTTTCGAGAAGAACAAATGATACTTGGCGGAGTAATATAGTTTCGCGGACGGACTACTTCAGCAACTTCTGCAGCGTTATTCCTCCCGTCGCTCTAAACACGAAAGGAATAAAAAGGGAGTGAACCGTCCTCTAGCCCATTCCCTTTAAAGGAGTATAGACACCAAATTTTTGCTGGGTGTTTTCTTCTTTGAAACGATGCGTTAGACATTAGTATGCATGGAGCACCCTGTGCACGCTGTCGTAGTCTACACGACCGCTAAATAATTTATAATTGAACTTCTTCTTGACGCTGTATCAGTTTCGGTTTCATCAGTCGAACGATGACTGTGACGCGAAGTTGGCGTTTAGGTCATATGAGGCATAAAATATCGACTATATAATTGCTGACAGGTCATTTTTTTGTCGTCCCAGGCCTTTGAAGAGCCTGGATTAAATGTCTTAGTGAATTAAAATTACATATCAACGATTATAGAACACTTTTTCTAGTGGCTCACGGGACCAAAATATCAACTTGACGTCAAAGCCGTCGTTCGTTCGATGAAACCGAAACCGAAACAGCATGAGAGAATAAATTCGAATGTAAATTATTTAGCGCTTGTAGGCAAATACCACCCGGTAATCCATGCATTGTAATGTCTAACGCATCGTTTGACGGAAGAAAACGCGCAATAAAATTAGGCGTCTATAGTCCTTCAAGGGGGAGGGCATTCAGCCCAAACCCTGTTTTTTGGTTTTTTTGGTCAACACTGTTCCCACTTGGTCAACATTTTTGGTTCCCACTTGGTTCAACTTGGTTCAACTTGGTTCAAGTCAACTTGGTTCCCACTTGGTCAACATTTGGTCAACACTGTTCCCACTTCGAGTTATAGATCAATTCGCTCTCGCCCTACCATAAGCTTGCCGTCCCGGTTAGCTCAATTGGTAGAGCGACTGCTCCGGTATGGCGGTGGTTCCGGGTTCGAACCCCGGACCAGGACGAATTTTTCTTTAACTACGAAGTTTCTGTGAAAGCTGTATAGCTTTCCTTTGTGGCCGTATGGCTGCGCTCGGGTGGACGTCAATGAGTAATTACTACCTGGGGAAGATTTCCATCGCTAAAAATACGGAGTACTTACGGTTGACAACGGAAACAAGTGTACTAGAATAATAGTTTGGGCTTGTTTGTCGGGATTTATGACTACAGGAAGGAGCTCGAAAAAACGAGGACGAACACAGAAGCTGAAAGGACTGGAGCTTTTCTTGTCAGATTCTGTGTTCGTCCTCGTCTTTCTGCGCTGCTTCCTGTTGTCTAAACGGAAACAAATTCCCTCTTCAAAACATGCGAATTTCTATTGCATTCAACTCAGTTGAATTGCAAGACCTCCGGTACCGCGTTTAAAAGCGTCGTCCCATTGCTCACTGCATCAAGTTACTTACTATTCTTTGCAGTAAAAAATAAACCTTCGTTGCCAAGGGTAAGCATTCAGTATAGTTGGTGATCGAAATCTGCTCCTTAACTTTGGCTGCATACCCTACCAATAAAATATCGTGCGCTAGACGACAGCTTACTCCATTTTTACCCCTAAATAAACTTATTCGTGTTGAGAGTGCTCCTTTCAGAACTACCATACTTACCGGATGCCCTCTTCTTAAAAAGAAAACTTCGTAGTAAACGTATACAAGCTTAACGACTATGCATTCTGTTCCTTCGGCTCGTTGTTTTTACTTCACAAACGCATGTTCAGCCATCCAAGTCCTCTTAATTTCAGTAATGTTCTTACATGACTTCTTTATGTTAACTTATAGCTACTCATCTATATGAACGCCGCGGGCGCCTTTAAATTCACCGCACTCACTGAAAGTCCACTGCTGTCGTCTGCACCATGCATATCGCTACACGACGTCCACTCGTATGTGCATCGTGAAAATATTAAGCATTCTTGAGATTTTAAAAAAAGTTTTGTTACACGCAGACAATGCAAACGTAGCGAAGCAGCCAGCCTTATACGTGCCAGCAGGACGGCACTTTCTTTATTTTTTTATTTTTCTACCGCGAGTCAGAGGAAGCGGAAGGATAAGCGATTTCTCCGTCGTAACCTTCTATTTCCTTTCTGCTTGAAATAGCTTTGTTGTAGGGGCAGCTGCGTAATTATACGCCGAATAATTACGCTACACCGGGCCCTGCAGGGAAGCCGCCGTGCAGTAAACCCTCTTCGCAGTGACCGAAGGAAGAGAAGCGTCCCAGTCAGCCGTGCGCGGAATTTCCTTCGTTAAACCGCCGAGGGGCGAGTCGTATGAATGAGAATATTTTACTTGTATATCTTTCAGTGCCTTCTTTACAACTCGGGGAATGGGAAAAGAAGAACAACAACGAAGGAGGGACTAGAAAAAGCAAGCTGGGGCAGCAAAAGCAGCGGCGAATAATAAGCCTCCGGTGAAAATTAGTGAACTTAAGTGAAAGTGCTCTCCTTCGAGAGAAGCCCCCGAGGAGAGTCTGAAAAAGCAGACGGAGAGAGAGAGAGAGAGGAAACTGGACTGTGTAGCTCCTCCCCCGCGAGCCCCGAGCCGCGTATATTCGTTTTTGTCCGCGCGGAGGACCAACGTGCTTCACGGGCTATTTTGAGGTTCAAAGAGCCGGCTCGCTGAAATAGCAATTACCGCACTTTAATCCACCAAGCGTATCGCCTCTCACGTTAGACGACGATGTGCTCTTATCGTCGCCTCTTTTCGAGTTACGCTTACTCCTCCTGGCCGTGTTCCCTGTGGCAATGTAATTTCTTTTAGTTGGCCGCCATACGTGGTATGAAGAAAATAAATGGTAGTGAGGGGAAAAAAAAAATGAACGAGGGTGTTTTAAGAAAAAAAATTACATGACCATCAGGGTTTGATAAAGAAATGAACGAAAAAAGAAAAGGAAACATGGCTTTCCGGGTCGGCTCTGCTGTGATTATGGGGCTCCGCTCACTCTTTCACGTATTCTTTGCTTTATTTATTCAGTGCAGCTTTATTTTCTCGGCCGTATTTTTTTCCTTCCCTTTCGCGGCAAGATTTTTTTTCCCTTGCTCCCTAAAGTCAGCTTTCCCGCTTCGCGTGCACTCATGAGGGAAATAAACTTTTAGCCTTGGAGGTGCTTTCCACGTCTTGATGCCGTTGTTGAGCGAAAGCATGTTCTTTTTTGCGCAAAATCTAAAATTTGGGAGCACCGGTAGAAAGTTAGGATCCGGAATAATCATGCTATTGAAAGATTTTCGCTGCCCTCAATATAAACTGACAGCTATGTACAATGCGATAACAGTTGAGCAGGCAAGAATATGGAGGTGAGAGGATGATTATGACAACTGCCGTCGTAGCTGAGATGGTAGAGCACCGTAAGCGGGAAGTCATGGGTTTGGATCCATCCGCGTGATGTCATTGTTTTTTAAGGCGGAAGCCTTTAATGCCTCATCGTTGTAAGCAGGAGTTGTCGACAGAAATGTCACACTTTTCAATTGGTCAAAATGCTCGTGACGTCACAGTGCGCGAATTTCAAATGGGGCCAATTGTACTTTGGCTAGTAACCATGCAACCAATTAAAGAGATCGTATAGTGATACTCCAACTAAGTGGGATTGAGTTTAGTTAATTGCCTAATCAACCAATTAGCCTAATTAACATACATGAGAATGAAGAGGTCACAAGAAAGAGGAAAAGAAAGAAAAGACGCGCGTCGCAACAACTGCATCCGCTGCTGCAAAAACAGATAAGCGGCCGAAGCCGCATTCCCTCCACCACCACCCACTTCCCCGCCAAGTTCGACGGTGCTCGTTTCGACGTTTCTCGTTCCATATACATCGTGTCGAACATCCTAGACTTTTCCAACGTTTGACAGGTGAATGACAGAACGCTAGGTGGCGCCGCCCTGGTTAGCTGGCTGACTATCGTGCTCCGTTTTTCACCTGCCCCTGGCCTGGTCCAGGGCCTTGCCCGCCCCTGGATTTACACTCCATCGCGTCAGGAAGACATCCGCACCACGAGGACACCATTCGCATCACGGCCCGCTGTCGAGCTGGCGCTCCAAGCGCCTCCAAAAATCTGCTGCGGCGCGGCGCCTCACTAACCCTAACGCGCCGCGCCTGCACCTCTGGCATGCAGCGTCTCAACAAGCCCCTGAAGCCGAGACCCACCCATACCTCGCCGGTGTCAACTTCTTCCGACGCGGCCGCCGCGGGGCCTACTCCGACCACGCTTACAGCCATGTCTCAACCGGCTGCGTTCAACACCGGCCACACCACCGCGCCCATTCCCGTCGCGTTCACCGACGCTGGGAGCTCCGAATCGACAGCCGCAACGCAGCCGGCAGCGTTCGTCACCGCCGCGGCGTCCACTGCTGGCCACGCATTAAGGGAAGTCAAGAGCTTCGGGCCCACAGACGCATCGCAGTCGACTGCGTTCGTCGCCGCCGCCAGTGCCGCCGCACCTACTCGGACCACACTTCCCGCTGACAGCAAGTCCAGCACCTTGGTACCTGCGTCGCAGATTGCGGCTCAGGCTGACGACACAGCAGACATGGACCTTACGGCGTCCCCGGTCGACGGCCATCTCATTCCGGCCCCTGAGGTCGGCTGGACCACCATCGGCGCCTGCCGTAAGCCTGCCTCCGCCACCCGGCCCCGCACCGAGCTCATCACAGTTGGCATCCAGCTTCCCCCTGGCACCCTCAACCCCAAGATACCGCTCTACGACGTCCTCGCCGCAGTCGTCTCCGCTGCACAACTGTCCTCCGAGAGCAGTGCGGAGATTACCCTTCAGGCCAAGGCAGCCCAAAGCCTCGTCTTTTTAAAAACTCATTCCCCTCTCACCGCCAACCTCCTGCTTTCTATCACGTATCTTCAGCTTCACGGTAAGCCTATCACCATTAAAACATATGCCCCTAATCCTCCCATCTCATGCCTCGGCGTCATCCATAACGTCGGTGGCCACTTCACCCCTGATGACCTCATGCATGATATCGAATCATTCAAAACCGATATTCTTGCTGCTCGTATGATGGGCACCACTCAGTCGGTGCTCATAACTTTCGCTGGAACCGTAATCCCCCACTTTGTGTGTTTCAAACGCGTTGCCTTCCGGTGCCGTCCCCATAAGCCTAAGCATCCCACCTGCACCCGTTGTCTCGCTCTTGGACACCGCGCCCACCAGTGTCCACAGCACAGCGTTCCGGCAAAGTGCCGTCGCTGTGCTGCTCCTCTACCCGCCGACCCTTCCGCTCATGTATGTGCCCAGCCCTGGTGCGTTAATTGCCAGGTAAACACCCACCCCTCCCTCGACCCCACTTGCCCCTTTCTCCTCGGTAAACAACGCGAGTGTGCCAAAGCTGCGTACCTACGACGACTAGCTTTGCGCCGGGCCACGCAACCTACCCCCTCCTCCTCCTCTAATCATGAACCTCCGTCAGCTCCGGTCACGTCACCACCAGGCTCCTACGCCGCCAAAGTTAAAGGCTCCTCGGTTACAGCGTCCCTTTCCAGCGTCTCTTCCACTGCACCACCCTCTCCATCCCTGACTGACGAGAGCCGCTCCTTCGACCTCCGGCTCGCTATGCTGGAACGCCAGCAGCGAGAGCAACAGCGCATTTCCCACGACCTACAACAACAGATCCACGCCTTGACCCAAACCCTCCAGACAACCACCTCCTCTCTTACCTCCCAGCTTACCAAGCTAAATGAGCACCTTGCCACACTCACCACTCCCTCCTCCACCGCCCAGGTCGCCCCTTTGGCTGATCTTCTCGAAACCACCACACAGGCACACCACACTCGCTTGGTTCAGCTAGAGACATCGGTTCTGCAGATTCTTACCACCCTCCAAGCACAATCCAAACAATTAGAATCCTTCACTTCTACGCTCCAATCCCTGCATGAGTCACTGCCCCCGGCCAAAAAGAAGGAACGCGTACCCTCACGAAGTTCTACCTCTACACTATCATAATGGCTTTTGGCGAGGACCTCGAGATTGTGCAGTGGAACTGCCGAAATCTGTGCCATAATAAGACCCCCCTCCACCAGTATCTACTCGCCCGCCCCTCCCTGCCCCATTTTCTCCTTCTCCAGGAGACCCGGACGGCCCGCACTGTCCCAGGCTACCGCGCCTACCATGCCGCTACGGCCACACCACTTGCGTCTATTTATGTACGTAGCGACGTGCTCGTGGAGCCACTTGATATCCCCTCCGTCCTTCTTAAATATTTAGTTGGTGTGGTCTATTACCACCCTTCTTCCCGCGACTCACTCGCCCTTTTGTCTTTCTACAACCCCCCTGTTACCTCCTCTTTATTTTCCGCCCTGGGCAAGTTCCTTCACTCTCTTCCTTCTAACTCCCATCTCCTCTTTGGTGGTGACTTTAATGCTCCTCACACACTCTGGGGCTGCCCTCAAACCCTCAAACCCGGCCGCCTCATCCACTGTCTGGCCCAGGAACGCCACCTCACCCTTCTCAATACTCCTGGCTCCCCTACTCGAGCGGGCACTGCCTCACAGCGTCCCACGACACCCGATCTCACTTTCTCTCGCGGTTCACTTTCATTTCACTGGCAAGTGACAGCCGAAACTCTTCTCAGTGACCACTATCTTGTCCACATTTCCACCTCTCTTTCCCACATCCCTCGATGTCATCCGGTCACTCATACTGACTGGCACGCCTTCCGCGCTAATCTCGCCTCTGACTCCTTTCAATCCTACGACGACTGGACGTCGCGCATCACTGCAGCGCTCACGTCCAGTAGCCGTCGTGTTCGCTCTTGTCACCCAGTCCCAGACCCAGATCCTCACCTACTCCGTTTATGGCGTCGCCGTAAACGTCTTCAACGCTCCTTCCGCTGCCAACCCCACAATGCCCAACTTTCTTCCCGGATCACTGCTCTGCGGGCCGAGTTCGTCGCCCACTGCGCCTCACTCGAGCACTCTCGTTGGAGTGCTCTTTGTGACCGTCTTGACTCTGCATTGCACTCGCGATCCACATGGTCTCTCTTCAAATCCCTCCTTGGCACTAAGCCTGCCCTTGCTCCCACTCTAGCTAAAGCCCTCACTCAAGGAACTCCCTCCGATGTTTTTGATCAGCTCGCCTCTCTCTATCTCCCGCCCCCTCTGGCACCCTCCTACCCGGTGTACTGCGGTGGACCTAACCCCGATCTGGACCAATCCTTCACTCTCAGGGAGCTCGAATCGGCTCTGGCTGCTAATGCTACATGCTCGGCTCCCGGTGAAGATGCCATTACATACACCACACTTCGCAACCTTCCTGACTGCACCAAAGAATTCCTCCTTAAAACCTACAATGATGCATGGGACAGCGGCTGCCTGCCCAGCTCCTGGACCTCCTCCCTCATTTCTATGATTCCAAAGCCGGGCAAGCCTCCCTCTCTCTCTAACCTCCGCCCAATCTCCCTGACATCATGTGTTGGTAAGACCCTTGAGCGAATGGCCCTGACTCGCCTCTCTAATTTTCTCGAGACGAGGGAGTTCTTCCCTCATTCTCTCATCGGCTTCCGACGCCACGTCTGTGCACAGGACATGTTTCTGGTTCTCCAGCACACGTTTCTGTCACCTACCCCCACTCAAATTCACGCACTTGTGACCGTCGATGTTCGCAAGGCCTTCGACGGTGTTTGCCACGACAACATCCTTTCCCAACTCGCCTCCCTAGACTGTGGCTCCCGCATGTACTGTTATATCCGCTCATTCCTCTCTAAACGTGTCGCTCGCTTTCGAGTCGACACCTATCTCTCCGACCCCCACAACCTCACCCGAGGCACTCCTCAAGGTGCTGTTCTCTCTCCTACCCTTTTCAATCTTGCTATGGCCCCTCTCGCCTCCCAGCTAGCTGAAATTCCCGACCTGCATCATATATTTTACGCCGATGACATCACTCTCTGGTGTTCATCGGGCTCTCCCGGTCACGTACAGGACACCCTGCAACGTGGCCTAGATCTCATTGACTCCTTTCTCACCACTGCTGGCCTCTCTCCTGCTCCTGAAAAATCCGAGCTCCTTCTCCTCAACCATTCCTCATACCAGCGCTCACACAACCAATTCGTCTCTCTCCACCTTTCTGGCTCTCCCATTCCTGTCGTCACGCAGTGCAAAGTTCTTGGCTTTCCTTTGCATGCAGCCAAGAACGTGCAAGCCCTCCACCGTGCTGTCACCACCTGCCACTCCGTAACTCACCTCCTGCGGCGCGTGGTCACTCGGCGCTCAGGTCTCCACGAGGCTCATGCGTGCCGAGTTGCCCACGCGCTGGCCCTCAACAAGGTCTTGTACTTTGCACCCTACGTTTCCTTCAATCAGACTCAACTTAACGCTCTTGAGACTGCCCTTGTGGGCCTCTACAAGGCAGCTCTCAACCTCCCTATCACTACCTCTACTGCAAAGATCTTTGCAACAGGCCTCTTTCATCCTCTCCGTTCTCTGCTCTCTCTCCATCATGACTCGCAGATTGCCCGGCTTTCCCTTACCCGTCAGGGTCAGTGGTTACTGACTCAAGCGCGTATCTCGCCCATTCCCTGCGCCCCGTTTACCTCTCCTATTCCCACCCCGGCTCCCAATCTTCGGATCCTCCCCCTTCCGTCCAACATGTCCCCCGTTCTGCACGCCGGCCGTCGTCATGCGGCCGCACAGCACCATTCCCCTCTCTTTGATACCGAGGGTGTAGCTTACACGGATGCCTCCTTCGTGGCTCCTCGAGGTTCCTGCGGCTACGCCCTGTACCACCCCCACCTCCCCGCTCCTGAAACTCACACCAGCGGGCCGTTTTTACGCCCTCCGGATGCATTGTCCCTCGAGGTCCTCGCCATTGCGCATGCCCTCCAGTCATTTGCCCTCCTTCCCTCTCTTCAAGAGTACACAGTCTATTCAGACTCACAAGCCGCTATACACCACATACAGAAACGCACCCTAACCCCTTCTCTTCAACAGGAGGTCGAACGAGCGGTCTCCGCTTTGCAGCCTTCCATCGTTTTCATCCGCTGGGTCCCTGGGCATTCAGGGATTGACGGCAATGAGCTGGCTCATCAGCTGAATGAATGCAATCATCACCCCGTCTCGCCTCTTTCTCTATCGCTATCGATCGGACCCTTCCTGTCCCAACTGCCCCTGTAACTATGCGGACCTTGCCCATTGCCTCTTCTATTGCCCGGCTGCTCAGCAGTCGGGTTCCTACCCCCCACCTTCTTTATCCATCACCACCTGGCTCGACTGGCTTGGCGCTGTTGGGTCTGACGCATCCCACCGCTGGCACGACTGTTGGGACTGGGAGTCCGAGCCAGGAACGGTCGAGGCGACGGTGAGTTAAATGACTTTTATGTACAGTATGTACAAGGGCTTTTACATCATACAAGGGCCAAGAGCACCACGGGCTAGCACAAAGAAGAAGAGCGGCCCCGGCGGCGAGCGTAGCTCCGGCGTGATGGCTCTTCTGCTGCCCGTCTGCTGCTCGGGTTCAGCGCGGCTCCGTTTTTATAGCCGCTGGTAACGGTTACGGCAGCCAGCCGTTCAAATCCTCCAATCACTGGCCACCGTTCAAATTAGACCAATGGTCGAGAGCCGGCGAGCGGCGGAGGAGTTCGCACCGACGGAGAGGAGGAGAGGAGGAAGGATCCGTGTCGGCGCCGCGGCGGCGGGATGAGTCACGCTGCATGCCGCGACTTGTCCGAGAAAGTCTGGGCCTGCTTTGAGCGTCGGCGAGCGCGCAGCGCTGGTTTAGACAGGCCCGCCAGCGAAATGTGGGCTCCGGCACTACAGCACCACCGCCGCCAGACAATGCGCCACGAAGACGAGCTACTTCCGCGTGGCTCGGATGCGGGGCGCGCTCGTACGCCAGGCTCCTCCAAGTTCTCGTCCGGTGTTCAGCCGCAGGTAGCTCCAGGCTCCTTTCCATGAACAGGTCCCGTTCGTCAGGACAGGATCACTGCTCCGCAGCTTTGTCGTCCAGGTGCCGGGACCAGCTTCACTCGGTCCTTCGGAAGAGCTTGCTTCTCAGCATCGGTCGTGGATCGTTCTGCATGTTGCCAAGAACCGACCGACAACAGGCAACACCCAACACGAGCAAGTGCCCTCCGTCACCCGTCAAAACACCAGACTTAAAGTCACAAAAACTCTGCTAGCTATATTTCTGTCCCCTTTTTGTTCCCTCTTCTACAAGAGACACATGTGGGATACAAGAACTCGAAAGTAATTAACTCAAACAAAGTGTCAAACACATGAAACACTCGGAATGAAATGAATACAAAATAAATTCGCTCTCTTGAGATCACTCGGCCAGAACACACAGCTGAGGCCACAAATGAGGACATAAATTTTTCCCCGATCTACGAGCGAACTTAAAACAGCTGTTCGCGAAGAGACAAAATGTAGGTCACGAGGAGGCGAAGCCAGCCTTGCTTAGAACACACGGCTTAGTGCGTCTACGTTCGCGTTTTCCTCGGTTAAACTACACCCGGCACCGCGGAAGCTAATGACTGCCTCTTTCGATGTAGCTGCGCTTTTCTCTCTCTCCCTACTACCGCGGTAGCTAATGTCTCTGCCTCTTTCGCGGTATACGCGCTTTTCTTTCTCTCTGTACTTGTCTTTCCAGTTTCTACGGGAGCTACATTACGAGAGCGATTCGCTTTCATAGACTGGCAACTTGTCCCTTTCTTTGCGCTTCGCGCGCCAGTCGCGACGTCCCATAGCGAGTGCGCAACGCTTCCGATGGGACCGTTCTTTCTTTCTCTTTGTTCGTGGGGGCAAGTCAGACCTTGCACGAGTCTTGACTTTCTCGCGCATCCGTTTGCCTTTCCGCTCGGTGTGTAGTTCGCCTCTACACGGCCTTTTGATTTTACGCCTACTAAGTGGCGTCATTTCGAATCGCGGCTTTCTATCGCGATAACTGTGCTTGGCTGAGCGCTTAGACGGTTTCTTCTTGGCAATTTTCTTGCCCCTGTCACTGCGGCCTCGTACAATCTTTCGCTCTTTGAGCCGTACACGCGTTTTCCTTGCGCGCGCGCGCCGCTTTCTGTGGGAGCGCAGTTTCTCACGTGACTGCAACGGAAAGCGAGAGCCGTCAAGAGAGCACGCGCCTTTGCGCGTCTCGCTCTCTCTGTGCTGGCGGCAAGATTCACACTTGTCCCGCTCCTTAATTTTTCGCCTCACGGGCAGCGCTCTCTTGAATCTCGGTTTGGTGCCTTGGTGCACTTTTCCGCGCGAATGTTTGCACGATTTCTTTTTGCAGTTTATTCTACTGCCCAGACCTATGTGCCCCGACACACTTATGCGCTTCGCTTTGCGCGATAGTAATGCCTCGCACATTTCTTTAGCTCTGGTTCTGACGCTAGTTTCAGGGCTGACAACGTGACTGACTTTACTGAAGTCATTTTGCCGGCGACGCTGGCGCTTCCGATGGTGGAAACCCGTTTTCGCGCGTTTGCCCTTTCTCTCTTTTCGGCGGC
The DNA here is from genome assembly GCF_055824585.1 of Amblyomma mixtum. Taxonomy (NCBI): domain Eukaryota; kingdom Metazoa; phylum Arthropoda; class Arachnida; order Ixodida; family Ixodidae; genus Amblyomma; species Amblyomma mixtum. The sequence continues at coordinate 26,837,989 of NC_143017.1, forward strand.
GCCTGTCTTTCTTATGCCTGCCTTTCATCTTTCGGCGGCACCACTCTTTCTTTTGCCTGCCTTCCATCGTCTTTCGGTGACAGCTCTCTCTCTTGAGCTTGCCTTTCCTCTCCTTTCGACGGTAGCACTGTTTCTCTTGTTTCGCTATCACCTTGTGGCGATAGCTCACATTCCTGAACTGGTGGTTCCTTTTCTTCCGGTTGCAGCTTTCTATCGTGAGCTTTCCTTTCATTTTCGCCTGTGGAAGCACATTCTGCTTCCGTCGCCTAAGTTTCTGCTCTCTGACAACGTCGCTTTGATTGTCAGCTGATTCATATGTGCTACCTAGATCAGGCCTGTCTTTGGCGCCTTTACTAGCCTCCTCCAAACTGCGTTCTTCCTTGTCAGCGTCACTGAGTGCGCATTCGTCCTCATCTTTCTCGGTCGGGCTGACGACTGCCGCCCCTATGTCGTTTGGAACGTTCTGTTCTCCACTGTCGTCCAGCACCTTAGTTTCTTCAGGCGCAGACGAACCAGTGTTTTCTGTCGACATTACTGCTGACACGCAGCTCTCGTCATGCTCCTGACGCGTTTCAGCCAATTCCGGTTGAGGGTCGGCTGTGCACTCAGTCGCGGTGTTCCCGCTACTGCAGCTGCTTTCTGGAATGTCGCAACGCTCAGAGCAGTGCGAAAGCACGGGACTCGTTTTGCATTCCTCACCAGAGACACTAACGCACAACTCAGCGTCCGCAAACTCTCCATGCGCCTGCTTCCGTTGATCGTAAGTTTCGTGTTTCTGCATCTCTGCCGAACGCGCTGCACAACACGGTGTGCCGTCCTCATCTACTTCGCTTGCGTCGGCGCAAGCGTTTTCACTAATGTCCAGACGGACGTCCTCTCTGCCCTGTTCGGCAACTTCTCCTGCTTTCGACACGCTAGGAGATTCGCTTTCCGGTAACTCCGCCACAATCTCAATGGGCGAGACCTCTGTTAGTGCATCGTCTGATGCTGTGAATACCTTATCCAATGGCATAGAGGTTTTCTCGGTTGGCGAATGCGGGACAATTCCCACTGTTACAGCAGCAGTTACATCTGCCAAGCACGGACTACGTTCCTCTGTGCCGCACTGGCAGCTCTGCTCTACAGCTACGCACTCTACCTCTGTGTCACGATCATCCGACCCTTCAGCATTTTCGAGCCACTTTAAAATGTCGGCTTTAAACTGGTAGGGAAAATCGTTAAACGATGGGGTGCTATTCTCTCGCAGGTACCTTTGGCGAAGGTCCAGCGGTGACACGTTGTATCTCGCCAGTAAGAAGCTTTTCAGCTCATCGTAATCCGCCAAGCCGTCGTCCAACAGGCGCTTGACAACGTCATACGCTTCGCTGGAAAGCAGGGCTACCAACTTCTGTGCCCAACCATTCCGCTCAACGCGCTTTCTCTCGCAGACGCGCTCGAACTCCGCAAGATATTTCGCCATATCTTCGGCGATCACGAAGGGCTGCGGCCTGTCTCTCAGCTGATGACCGTTGGTCTCACGCAGAGCGAACAATGTTCTATCTCTCTCATAAAAGATCTCGTGTGCTTCAAGCTCCAGGCCCATCAGTTTCTTAGCGCGAGCATGCCGTTTTATCTCAAGCTGCCTCCGTTTTTCTGCCTCTTCGCGCTCAAGCTGCCTCTGTTTTTCAGCCTCTTCGTGCTCACGGCGTTCTGTGATCTCTTCCCAGGCCTCATTGGCTTCCTCAGCCGTTACCTCCTCTTTTCGCATGATCTCAAGAATCGCATGCTTTCGTTTTGCGGGGCCCAAATCAATGCCCAACTCTTCACAAATTTCGATGAGTTCCTTCACTTTGAAGTTCTCCATCGCGCACAATAACCTCTTGTAGTTTGCCCTTTTCTTAGAATTCCCTTGCCGTTCACTACTATAGCGCTACTAGTATGACACGCGCAAGTAATTCGTTCCAACAACGCCTCGTTGACTCCCTCTGCACCAGCTTTCGTTTCAAAGCACTCCGACTTGGCTCGAAACAGCAAAGCTCTCTCCAGTGCAACACACAGCCCTACTCTAAACTACAATCACGTGTGCTAGAGCAGTCTGGCGAATTGAGGGGAAAACATCAGGCACTCACCGCGCCGAGGTAGCTGACGCCGGTCGATCCCGCAGCTGCCATCCACTGTTGAGACTGAGGCATCCCACCGCTGCCACCACTGTTGGGACTGGGAGTCCGAGCCAGGAACGGTCGAGGCGACGGTGAGTTAAATGACTTTTATGTACAGTATGTACAAGGGCTTTTACATCATACAAGGGCCAAGAGCACCACGGGCTAGCACAAAGAAGAAGAGCGGCCCCGGCGGCGAGCGTAGCTCCGGCGTGATGGCTCTTCTGCTGCCCGTCTGCTGCTCGGGTTCAGCGCGGCTCCGTTTTTATAGCCGCTGGTAACGGTTACGGCAGCCAGCCGTTCAAATCCTCCAATCACTGGCCACCGTTCAAATTAGACCAATGGTCGAGAGCCGGCGAGCGGCGGAGGAGTTCGCACCGACGGAGAGGAGGAGAGGAGGAAGGGTCCGTGTCGGCGCCGCGGCGGCGGGATGAGTCACGCTGCATGTCGCGACTTGTCCGAGAAAGTCTGGGCCTGCTTTGAGCGTCGGCGAGCGCGCAGCGCTGGTTTAGACAGGCCCGCCAGCGAAATGTGGGCTCCGGCACTACAGCGCTGAAGGGGAGGAAGAACAGCGACTTCTGGTCGCCCAGGCGGTCGATATGCTCGGCCTGTAACTTTTGGCCGAATAAACGTCTTCTACTACTACTACTACTACAGAACGCGATGGATAGAATTACAATAATATAAATATCAAAGAGCCTAATTAACCTGTCTAGTCAGACCACATAAATCAATAAAACCGAGTACGAAATTGGTCGAGTTGCGTAATCAAACCAGGGTCTCCGGAGTGCGACACGAGCACGCTAGCCACTCCGCCATGCCAGCTGAATGGTTTGGAATGAACAAAGGCGCGTCTAGCTAATACGGCGTCTTCGTTCACTCCCATCTTCCCCCTTCCCTTAAGGCGAGGTTCCAGTGTCCACCAAGATATGCGGGAGATGGATACATTTCCTTTCCTCAAAAATAAATTTGCCGTCCAGCAAGGCGTAGAGGTGAATGGGCGATGGCGTTCTGTGGACTACCTGGCAGCGTTGCAAGACGCTGTCGCGTTCCACTCTTGCAGGCGAAGCTTAACATCTTAACCACACATCAGTGACACAAGCAGACAGCCAATGAGCGTGTCATTCGCTGGAAGCACTTGAATCATCATTCACAACCACATTCGTGGCAGAATGCTGTACTCAGGCTTTCGCCTTCCACCACTTTAGTCGCCAAAGTGTCTCCTAATTTTTTCTGTATTTTAATTAATTATCGGTCATGTAAAAAAGCGTTTTCTCTGCTAATTTCTCACAAAAGAAACTGCGAAGGAACAGACAGACCGACAGACAGACAGACAGACAGACAGACAGACAGACAGACAGACAGACAGACAGACAGACAGACAGACAGACAGACAGACAGACAGACAGACAGACATGCGGACGCACGGCGGACAAACAGGCAGGCAGGCAGGAAGGCAGGCGGGCAGGCAGGCAGGCGGGCAGGCAGGCAAGCAAACTGAACGTAGCTGAGAGCGACGTGGCATTTTAATCTTCGAATACTGCACTGTACACGTGCTGCACGCGGTCGCCAAGTGCGGTCGCCATAACCTCACTACATACAGGGCATTTCACAAACCAAGGACATATTGATTCTCGTCGTGTGATGCTGCTGAGAGTATTTTTAAATTGCGCTTAATTAGTTAATCAGATAGGATTAATTGTGTCAATTTTGTAGCGTGAGCTACACTGGCCGAGTTTGAGCAGTTTCGCGTGGCTCCTGGAGAGCCCTGCTGCACATGCGCGTGGAGCAAGTGACGTCACAACGCACAGCTGGCATGCTTCGGGAGACCATACTCAGAAGTGCCGACCTTAGCATACAACGATACGCTACCCGCCTGGCAGCAGAAGCTGCGCGACTATACCGTTGCTAGTCTTCCAGCTGCGACGCTGCCCCTCCCCGGACGCCTGCGTGCGGACCCGGAGGGGCACGGGTCTTCTTCTGGCGGAAATAAAGTTTCTTCACTCACTCGCCGCACTCGCTCGCCTTCCTGTCCTTAAAATGATCGGAGTGTAAAACGTTGTCAACGCCAACGCCAATGAACACAATGAACGCCGACAGCTTATGTCTCAGGTGGTGGTGGTGGTGGAAAACATTTATTTACAGATACACTTGAGGAGGTGAGGTATGAGCTGACCCAGAGGGGGCCAGTCCTCACAAGTACTAGGTGGAAGTCCCTAGTTCGGGACCCCAGTGGCGTTGGCCGACGCCCGGGCTCGCGCGACCAATGCCCGTTGGGCCTGCAGGTGACAACAGCCGAGCAGGGTCGCCTCCCAGTCCTCAATGTTGGGTTGGGGTGAGGGGGAATAGCAGGGTTGGAGGGGCAGGCCCACACCATGTGGTAGATTTCCGAAGACCTCCGCACAGTGCGGACAGCTGCCCGAGAAAGAAGGGTCGAAGGGTTTGAGAGCTGCCGGGCACAGCAAAGTATTAGTATACAGGCGAAGGAGAAGCCGCTCCTCCTCCTTTGAGAGACCTTTACACGGGCGGATATAAAGACTGTGGCCAGATTAATAAAGAAAAAACAATGTCTTTGAAGGTGTAAGCTGGAGTGAATTCGAGTTCCTGATCGTCGGGGTCGGAGGGGAATGTCCGGTGAGAGAGCGTGCGGGCGGCGGCGTATGGTGTGGGCCTGCCCCTCCAACCCCGCTATTCCCCCCATCCCCAACCCAACCCGGGAGGACTGGGAGGCGACCCTGCTCGGCTGCCACGACTTACAGGCCCAACAAGCCTTAGTCGGGCGCGCCCGGGCGGCGGCAACCGCCACTGGGGTCCCATACTAGGGACCTCCACCTAGTGTTTGTAAGGATCGGTCCCTTACGGGCTGATCCAAACATACCTCCTGCTCATTCGTAATAAATGTTTTCACCACCACCACCACCAGCTGCCTCATTTCCCTCAAGGCCCATGCGAGCAGGAGCCCAAACGATACGCCAGGGAGCGGGGTCCCCGGTGTAGACGCTGTTTTGGAGAATGCGGTAGGCTAGATACGGTACCCAGCCCTGCTCGACGTTCCGACATGGAAATAATTGTTTTTGAATTGGAATCAGATGCAGCCAACGCAATGGCGACCTCCTCCGCGTGTGTTATGTCACGGGCTCGGAAAGTAAGGCCGTTCACTGTTTTGGATTCGTGGACGACTGCGGCCGTGTACCATCCCCCATGGTGGGTGCCGGAGACATCCACGTAGAATAGGCTGGGTTTCGATCCATAGTGGCGGGCCAGGGCTTCCGCCCGCTCCAGGCGCCGGCCATTATGGTCCTCACGGTTCATGTTCGCGGGAAGAAGGCGCACGTGGAGGGCGCATCTCCACTGGGATGGAATACGTACGCGCTCTTCCACGAGAGTGGTGTGTTGGATGTGTAGTCGGGCAAGGAGGCGGCGACCCGACGATGTCTTCGAGAGACGTGTGTATTGCTTGGTCAAGTGGGCTTCCCGGAGCTCCCGAAATGCATTCACCATGCCCAGCCCCAGGAGGCGCTTGTTGGAGGTGTTTACGGGGAGGTCCAGAGCCCACTTAATAATTTTGCGGAGGATGACATCGAGTGAATCCTCGTCTTGCTTCCGCAGGTGGAGGTATAAAATCGAATGTAGAATTCGACTGGTTACAAATCCATGCGCCAGCCGCAAGGCGTCCTTACATCGTAACCCCCCGCTTTTGTTAGAAACCCTGCGGACTAAGCGGCCCACCTGGTCCCCCACCTGACGGAGTTTGGCCAATGTTGTTTCTGACCGTTTGTCTTGATGTATAAAGAGCCCCAGTACCCGGACTTCGATTTTTTCAGGGATTGGACATGTCTCAAGAGACAATGAAATTTTGGCTGTGCACTTTGGTGAGGGGCGTAAGTGCACACATTCAGACTTTTGGGTGGAGCATTGGAGGCCGCATCGGCGAGCATAATGATCCACTATGGTCGCCGCCTCCTGCAGGTCGGCCTCAATGTCTCCAAGGCAACCCTGTGTGGCCCACAGGGGGATGTCATCGGCGCACAGCACATGCTGTACACCGGCGACAGCGCCCAGCTGGGCCGGTAGGCGCATCATAGCCAGATTGAACAAAAGGGGAAAGAGCACCGCGCCCTGTGGTGTACCCCTGGTTCCTAAATGAAAAGGGCCATGTTCCTTATCGTGGATTCGAATGTAAGATTGCCTGTCGATAAAAAATTGCCGAATGTATTGAAAAGCGTTTCTGCCGCAGTTAGTTTGAGAGAGGTGGGTGAGAAAGATCTCGTGGGTAACGTTGTCGAATTCTCCCTTCAAATCCAAGGCGAGTACGGCCTTGTCATTGTGAGGGCATTCGACGGGGTCGAGGACAGCCCGATTGATGTCTCAGCGCCGCGTTTCTGTCACAACTTTGTCAGTGCCAACGCATGCAGCGCACACCTGTAACTACCGCCACTTAGCTTAAAGCACGGTTGAGGTGTCCACTTTTCCAGGAGGGCAGTTACGCGCCTTGCCTCTGGTTCAGGTGTCCACCGAGATGTGGACACCTCGCCCTCACCTCAAGCTTGCCGCAATTTTGAACAGGGCCAAATTCCAGATCGTGCTTTCCAAATTTTACACAGATGTGAGTACCGGGATTTCCCAACCCGGCGCACCATCATCTGGGCCCCAGCACATGCGGGGATAGAGGGAAATAAGGTAGCGGACACTACCGCCCGCGCGCTTAACCACCGGGCATCGCCTCTTTCACCGCCTGATCCGGCTACTGATTTTAATCCGGCTATTACTTTTCGGGAGATCTCTCTCCTGTATCAAAACGCTCACGGCCGATACCCACCCCCCTGTAAAGGCCTCAATAAGGCAGAGGAGCGTTGGCTACTTCGCCTCTACACCAACACGGTACTGTGCCCGGCAGTGCTCAAACATTTCAATTCGGCTTTTTCGGGCGAGTGTCCGCACTGTGGGGAAGTGTTTGCGGACACGTATCACATGGTGTGGGCATGCCCTGCCAATCCTGCTTTCCCACCCCACCCTCACCCCACCCGAGAGGACTGGGAGGCTGCCCTGCTCGGCTGCTCAACTCTCCAGGACCAACGAGCCCTGGTGACAAGAGCCCGGGCCGCCGCGGAGGCCACAGGGGTCCCGGACTAGGGATCCCTCCTAGTGATTGTGAGGGCCGGGCCCTTCAGGCACGGTCCAAGCAATACCTCTGTATATAGTATAAATAAATGTTTTACACCACCACCACCTCACTTCACGCTACGTATATTCTGGCATAGCAGAGCTAAGCCGCTGCTAATTTTTTACCATTCGTTCAGGTCCTAGAGCGTTTCCTTAAGTGGCAAAGGGGGTTAAGAAACAACTGATTCCATTTTTTGCAGCGACCTCCATGTGGCGCCATCCATGTGGTAACATTCGTACTAAAATTGTGACGCAACCGTTTGTCATACAACATTCCAGGTGGTGTCAAACTATTCCTCGTTGTATGTAGCTTATACGTGCTAGTTAAGTTGGAGGCTAGCTTGCGACAATGATTCGAACCGATGACGCATGCACCTTCAATTGTATGCCGGCCTTCTCAGACTTCCATGTCAAAATTGTGATCCGAGTACCGTGTGGAGTCGTACGCTCCCAGGAATAGCAACGCTTTCGCTTTCCGACATGTAAGCAGTCTTAAGTGACCCTGCCAATTTTTCGTTTTGAATGAATTTTTTGCATATTATGGAAAAATGTGTTGATACAAAGGAATGGACCTTAGTTTTGCAACAAACGCTGTAGTTCTCCTGAAAAAAAAAAAAAGAACCGTATATCACAAGAGCTACGTAGAAAACGTCGCTTTTGCGATTTCGTGAAGTCTCAAGTTTGAATCCCCGCGGAAAGAAAAATATTTTTTTGGCACCGCATTTTTTTTTGTAGTAAATAAGTGGAAAATATCCGGTTTGAAGCAACAAAAAAATGTCTGGCTCTTAAAATTGGGCAGAAATAAATGGCAAATGATTAAAAACTTTATACATGTAAAGAAGGGCACTTTCGAGGACGATAATAGGAAAACAAAAAGTGAGAACTTGAAGCTGAATTTTTCCCTCAGTGCTTGTGGGACTTCTGTGGAATTCGTACTTCTAGACGGGTTGAAAGCTTATACAATTTCTAATCTTCTATAATCTTCTAAGGACAACGCCGTGCGTAAAGTGTCGAACATAAATGGTCCTGAAATAACAGGTGATGCTCTTGCAGATTATTTTAAAATCTAATTTGTGAACACCATTGAATATCGCTTCAACGGAGCCAGTACAGACAATAATAAGAGTAGTCTGACCTAAGTAGGGAATAGCATACTTCTGCGGCCGACTGATGCAACAAATGTTTACAATACGTTCATGAGCTTAAGGAATAGTAAGGCTTTAAATATAAACAACTTGCAAATAAAACCAGTGAAGCACGTTATAGCCTTGCTTTCCCCTGTGCTTACGTACATTTATTAATTTGGTTATTGAGTCTGGAACTTTTCACCCTGCCATGAAAACTGCCAAGGTATCACTCATTCGTAAAGGAGGTGACCGCAACGAAGCTTCAAACCATAGCCCATTTCTATACTTCCAGTTTTTTCAAGAGGATTAGAAAAGCTAATTTACTCGCGAATACCGAAGTTTTTTGATAAAAATAATGTTTTAACAGAATCGCTGATTGGCTTCAGAACCGGTAGGCCAACTGAGACTGCGTTGCTGAAAGAAAACATTTTAGACAACACAGGTAAAAATATTTTTACACTGGCTGTTTTTCTCGATTTCAGCAGAGCACTTTATTGCTTAGACTATGGTATTCTAATCAAGAAGTTATATTCATGTGGGATCTGCGGAAAGCAATTGTCACTAAATGAAAGCTATCTCTGTAGCAGAACTGAGTCTATATCTATCCATATGAAACTTCTGACTTACTACGAATCCGCCTTGGCGTACTTCAGGGAAGCGTACTGGAGCCCCTACTGTTCAGTGTATTCATTAATGATATTATTAAGATAGACAACACGTTTCAGTTTGTTATATATACCGATGACGCTACTCTGCTTGTCTCTGACACCTGACCTAGAATATCTCGTAGCGAAGTGTAACATCGCTCTAGAAAACTTATCAGCATGGTCTCGCTCAAATAGTCTTTAATTAGATGCAGCGAAAACCAAAGCATTAGGATTTCGTGCTAAGAATGAAGTTCTACACCAGAAATATGAGTTTAACTTTGAAGCACGGGGCATTGATATTGTTAGCGGGCATAAAATATTAAGAATGTATTTTTCTTCTGACTTGACTTGGGGTGACCACATTGACCGCCTTGGCAAAAAGCTTTCTTCAGTTGCAGCTTCACTATCACGTTGCCGTGACGCCTTGCCTCTAAAATGTAACATCCAAATTTGTTACGCATTTAAACTATTACATTTAAACTATTGTGGTTTAGTGTGGGCTACAACTGCAAAAACCAGTATGAACAAATCGTTCATACTGCAAAAAAGAATCGTTCGTTATGTTGGAAACCTCGATAGATCAAGTCCAACAGTAACCGCCTTCTAAGCGCATCCCACCATCCTTTAGATAACCTATACGAATTTCTTCTCTTTGCACTAATGTATTTTTCACCCACCCATGTTCAAGATTATTTATCAACTATGGCATCCTTGAAATTACGCCATGCTTTGATGGAGATATGAAATCCGGATGTAAGGGCCATACCATTTTTTTGTAGGGACTATTAGCTCATAACCTTCCCCGTAAGTTAAATGAAATTCGAAACACTACTGCCTATAAAAGAAAGGAATTACGGAGCTACTGTGTAAAATGATTGTTACTTATCTTCGGATAATATCGTTTGTAATACTAATATGCTCTTCCTTGTTTGCCTCGTCATACTTCTCATAAGTGTTCCCTTATATTGTTTGAATACAATGTCATTTTTAATTCCCTGTTTACTTTTTCTGCATAACTAAAGTTTTCTTCACTTTTGTACCTTATCATAGGCTCTTTTTCTGTGTCATGCATTATGTTCATTATGTTTTAGGGTCACTGATGGCTTCTAATTAGTTGCCGCATACTGTATGCTATGACTATTATTTGGTTTCCTGCACTAGCTAAGCTGTGCTAACAGCTTTTATCCAGGAAACCGTCCAGAAATGTATGGTAAATAAAACTGAATTGAATTGAATTAAAAAACAGAAAATGTCCTACCTTGAGTCGAATTAAAAAAAGACTGTATCCTCGGATTTCCTTCAAAATTTCTCTGCAAGGTTAATAGCACTTGGTAACTCCAGGACAGCAAAAAGTGTTGCAATGCAGTGTTTTAAAATATACTATGATGCAGACAATATTTCGTTTAGTTACTACAAATATTGTCTGTTAAAAACTATATATATATATATATATATATATATCTGTTCCTTCTCCATATATATTATGGAGACGGAACGGATGGATCGGGTGCAGTTTATGTGCGCTTCTTCACAAGTCATACTTTGCGCTCAGCCCGCGGCAACGTCTGAAAGATTGAGTCCACTACATCGCCTGCGGCCTTCTCGGTCGTCGGAAACTGTGTGTCTATTCATGAAAATACGGGGAGGAGATAGCAGGCAGGCGTTCCGACAGCTGTCCATTCACCGGACCGCCACGCCAAACTGTCTGGACGTCCTTTGAAGATCAGTCAAATTAGTCTGCCTTTTTATGCCCGGGATAGACGATCTGAAAAGGAAGAGATGCGAAGCATATGTGCACACAGTCAGCCTCCACGATGTTTTCATGGCGCTAATGACCAGCGGTACTTGGAGACAAAATCAGCGCATGTGTCTGTCTCGTCTTCTTCCGTCCCGTCCGTCAGCGCTGTTTTGCCGTACCATTGAAAATCAGGAAGTTCCGAAACACTGACTCATAAAACTGCGCATGAAACGACTTCTCAAATAGTCATGCTACATACTAGACCTTACCTTCTGCTTTGTTGCCTGATTTTTATTTCCCGGAAAGCGCGAAGTCGGCAACTTACGCTTATTTACAAACAATGCTTAGTGCCGAGGTATAAATCTTACCGTCTGTGTCCAGCAAATTATGGTATGTACTATCGCTATGAAAAGAAATGCGAACAGCGGCACGCGTGGCTTTCGGCACAGCCGGGGCAGTCTGTAGAGTCGACCCGCTGCTACGAGAATCCCTATCTATAGCTTCGATGTGCCTTGGTTGTTGCTAGGCGATTCGGCGTTTTCAGTCGGCGCCGCCGTAGCACTAGAGTCTAGTTCCGGCTGGGGCTATCACACCACGTGTGTGTTCCGAGTGTCATAACTGACCAGCGGATGATAAGCTCTAGCAAGCATACTTGCGCGCTTCCATACTGTCAGGATGACTTGCGTGCACAGCAGAGATCTGAAGGTGACTCTCCTTCAGACCACAACATGTTTAGCGGTCTAAGAAATATACCGAAAACATCAACTGAAAGAAGAGCTCAAGCTGGCCCAAAATCTGAACTTGTCTCAAAGTAAAACTTCTCTATGGGAGACATTCTTTACAATAATTAATATTCGGTAAACTCTCCTCGAAGAAGAATGAATTCCCATAGTTTTTGACACGAAGGTGAACAATTCTGTGGCCATAGTTCAGTGCCGCAAAACCGGTTCTACTCGGCGGGAACGGCCGGCAGGAGCTAAAAGGGAGTTGTTGCTCATTTTATGGAGCTGCTGTCGTCAAAGCGTGATTTCATTATTCCCTAGACATATTAAATTCAGCTTATGTCTGCTTCTTTAGCTGGTTATGAAAACTTACGGATGGAAAGACTGCCACGGCACGCTTCATACGAATTAATCAGAGGTCATGCTTATAATAAAACATTGCATTCTTGAATGCTCTATCCGATGCGTATGTCAGGGTAACTTGCTAAATGTCATTATAATATTCTGCTCCAGTGAACCGTTGATCTACCCGTATAAGGGGACACAAGCCATTGGCTCTGATGCTGACTCCGCGCACATTCACGGGGTACCTACCCGCCGAGGCTTGTTCTCTTGAAGCAGGTGTGAGAACAGCTGGTCACAAAAAAGTATTTTAGTTCACGTTTACGTACTCCAAAGTGGTGTAAAGCACTGAACGTTATGCTGCTGTTCATAAATCCTTTTCTTGTATTTTTAGCTACGGAAACACCTCGCACTAAAACAGGAACCGCGCTGTGTCTGTATCATCGTTTTTTCATTGGCTACATCCCATGCCATACAATCCTCGCTATATTATACTACATCCCACGCGAGAAACATTACACGCCATCCCATATCTTAACGCCAAAAAAACAAAACCAGGCTTAATATCGCTACCAGCGACATGAAGTAAAAAAAAAATCCACCAGAAAAGTTATTTTACTCGCACCCTTCCCAATTTCTTAACAAGTTTCCCTAAGGAGTTCTGAGAATGTCTGAACCCTAAACAAAATAACGCAAATTTCGTCTCTGATGAAGACAGCCAAACTAGCGCAAACAAGATTAACAGCTACTTCCAATCTGCTTTTAGCCCCGCCGCGGTGGCTCAGTGGTTATGGCGCTCGGCTGCTGACCCGAAGAACGCGGGTTCGATCCCGGCCGTGGCGGCTGAATTTCGATGAAGGCGAAATTCTAGAGTCCCGTGTGCTGTGCGATGTCCGTGCACGTTAAAGAACTCCAGGTGGTCGAAATTTCTGGAGCCCTTCACTACGGCATCCCTCAGAGCCTCAGTTGCTTAACCAAACCAAACCAATCTGCTTTTACGACAAATTATGGTAGCTTTCCATATTTAGACTCGTGAAGCGTCACAAATCACTTACAACCACTCCCAGGAACCGAATCAGGGGTGCTAAACCTTCTATTAAACCTTTACGTTAAGAAAGGGGTGGGGTACGATATTATACCCAATATTTTTCTCAAAAGATACTTTCAGTGGGCTACGAAATACTTATGTGTATTGTTTAAAAAATCCCTAGCAACTGTCAAATTACCAAAAAAATGGACAAGAACAAAGGTATATCCTATTCACAAATCAGGTAGCAAAGACGTTTATAAATTTAGGCCAATATCATTAACTTGTGCAATCTGCACACTTCTAGGACGCATCGTATTGAAACATTTAAAAACGTATCTTTAACACTAACATTTGTTATTGCCTCCTCAGCATGATTTCCGGAAGGGACTATCAACAGTCATCCAGCTACTGGAGCTAATACACGACATTTCCTTTAGCATTTGTAACCAGAAGCAAATCTACCTTTCGATCATGTTTCTTATGTAAAACAAATAAATAAATTAATATCCACATTCGGTGAAAGCCCTTTTGTAGATTTTATTCAGGAGTTTCTAACAAATCAGTATCAGTTTGTGCAAATGAATAACCAGCACTCTCAAAGAGTACCTGCTACTTCTGGACTACCACAAGGTTGCGTATTGAGGCCAATATTATTTTTGAGTTTTATAAATGACCTTGCGGCAAATATTCATGTAGATATCAGACTTTTCGCAGATGAATACATCGTTTACGGTGAAATTCCTCTGAAGATAATGTCGCCTTAAACAGCTCGCGCACTATAAATTGTGTCGAAGTGGTGTGCAGAGTGGCAAATGATAATAAATGTCAACAAACGCGCTTTCTTACCAATAACAAGAACAGATCCTGCATATTCCTTGCAGCATTAACCGCAGTCTACTAACTCCAGTCAGTGAACGCAATTACCTTGGCTTGATATTTACGCACAGGTTCAGATGGGACTCGCACGTAAATGACATCACAGTTGCTACACGACAGTCACTTTTCCTTAGACGTTGTTTCCGAGTTGTTCCATCCGAAACTAAAATGCTAGCTTACAATGCCTTCGTAAGATTAGTACTAGAATATGCAAACGTCGCATTCCCGGCAACCATACAAAACATAAACAAACTAGAAGAGATACGAACTAAGCCAATTAGATGCATTTTTAAAAAAGATAAAGTGACTGACTCGCCAATTCACGTACTTAAGAATGCCGGTATGCTGAGCCTAGAAAGATACGCCGTACTAGCACGCCTGAAATTTTCGCACCAACTCGCGCATCACCACTTTAGCATGGATACATCAACATACATCACCATCGCAGATGCAACACTCACACGCCATAACTATTATTTGACTTTAAATGAACTTTTATGTCATTCTGACTGTTTTAAACGCTCATTTTTTCCCTTACAGTTAGGGAGCGGAACAGCTTAAAACCATCAATTGCACATGCAGTTCAACACTCGATGAATTTGTTAAGCTAGTGGAGGACTTTTTGAACACAAATTCTTGAACATTATGTCCACAAAGTCCTAATCAGCCACATTAATGACTTGGAAATTGTACTAAATCCTTCTTTCACTGTTATGTGCAATTTGTGTATTTTTATTCAGATAACGCATCAGTACTTTGAGTCATTATTGACGTGGCGTTTTCTTACCTAATAGCGCTTCATTATGGTTATAAATGTACACTGAACATTTTCTTTCTTCGTTGATTTCTTACTGCATTTTTCTTTCACTTTACAGATTACTGTTCTTGCTCTTAAACACTTTCAAATATTGTCTGACATTTTTGTATGTGTTTCTGCCCTGCCTGTAAAAATCCCAGCGGGGTTGGACAGTATTTCTAAATAAATAAACAAGCGATAAATAAGCCCGTTTACAAACGCACTGGCACGCACTGTTTCCTCCGAGGACCCATATTTGTTACTCCGAAGGTTATTTGAGAGTTAGTCTAAAGTGCTTATCCGCTGGCCCTTAAGGGTAACGAAGTGGATACCAAGAGAAGGCAAGCATAGCAGGGGGCGGCAGAAAGTTAGATGGGCGGATGAGATTGCTGTTTGCCGTTTCTGTTTCTGTTTGCTGTTTCTGGCGTAAAATGGTAACGTGCTCAATAAAAACATACACATGGTAGTTTAACCTCTCATATGTGCAATTATCGCTTTTTTTGCAGTTTTATGTGCATGTTAACCCTGGCTTTTGTATAACATCTCAATATATTTTTTTGATTTTTTTTACTTCAACTCTTATTTTTGTAAATCTGTGATAAAGTGTGTGTGACCGTGTGTAATAGCAATTGATATCTTGTGTATAATTTTTTTTTGTACCGCTGTCACCGCTGTCTGCCGCCGGCTTCCAGACCTCGTCAAGCTGTTACTACAGCTTTTTGCCTGGGAGACCGTCAACATTGTAAAAATGTTGAAAATAAAGGTGAATTGAATTGAATTGAGATTAAGAAATTTGCGGGAATATGGTGGCCGCGGCTGGCGAAGGACAGGGTTAATTGGAGGGACATGGGAGAGGCCTTTGCCGTGCAGTGGGCATAGTCAGGCTGCTGCTGATGATGATGCTTAGACTAATTGTGGATCGCAAGCGCCGTAACTCCACTGAGGATGTATCGTTACCGGAGTGTGCAGTAACGAGCGCTTGTCATCCGCTGCTTGCTGCGAAAGCAGCAGCCTGCCTGAAATACAGCAGCCTCTTAGCGTCCAGCGCACTGCGCGCTACTGAAGGTGCCGAATGCCGAGTGCAGCCAGGATGGGTGGCGGACGTGTCCCGATCCCGGGCAGCCGGGCAGCGCAGCGGAACGTGCGGCGCGCGGCTCTTTGTTCGGCGGTGTTATCTGGCTCGCGGCGACGAGCCACCGCGGTGCAGTCCGTGTCGGACAACATTCCATGCCTCCTCATTGTGGAGCCGAGACAATCGATCCCGCCCGGGGGCTTAAAAGACGGCTGCGCCCCAGCACTGGCGGCGGCTCATTCGAAGAGCGGCCCGGATTTGTCGCCGCTGATCGCACGCTATCTACGGCCGCAGGACAAAGCTGGTGCGTGCAGTGTTGGGACACGCCGAGCTCCCTTCCCGCTCTTTTGTGCGCCGCTTGTCGGGTCGGGATGCACTTGCGATGGAGCGAACACCTTTGGGAGCGCGGGATTTCAATTCGCAGTCGGCCAGTGCGACGGTACGATGTGCGCTGATTCTCCTAGATTAGTGGACTCGCAAGCGATGGCTTCACTTAACCTGCGTGTCTTTCAGGAAACACGCTGCGGTTCTGTAACTGTGCCAGCATGGTAAGTGTAAGTTAGCCTTTGGCTCAGTCGCCTTCGGCTGTGAGAAAATATGGTTGCGGAGGCTCCATGAACAAAACGAGTCGCACGACCTCTTTCAGACGGCGGGAAATAAGGCACAACTAACAGCAGCCTGCTGTTCGAAACCAGTTTGTTTTCTATTGCGAATCTGGGATTGTCGCGTACTATTTAGGCAACTTAAATACATTGGAGAGAGTAGAACGTTGCCTTCGAAAAGCAAGACTTTGATTTGAGCTAGTTGGTTGCAGCATGACATGGTTTACGCAAAAGGCGTACTGGCGCTAAAAGACAGGGACAACATGCATAAGACAGGACTGTCTTGCATTTGTTGTCTCCGTCTTTTAGCGCCAGTACGCTTTTTGCGTAAACCATGCCTGCGAAAAGCTTTGGCAAAACAGTTCTGTTCAGTTCAACACAGCAGCATCTTTATGACCTCCGTTTACTTCCGCGAGCATAGGGGCTTTGCTCGGTAATGCAGCGCCTAATGGATGATATGGATGTCGGCGCTGTGCGCACGGCATATCGACGCATTGCCTTTCTTCCAATACCGCCTGCTAGTCCAAAAGCTCCTTCCGACGATGGCAAGGCCCACGTTCCTTTGATCTTCGTTTCATCCCCCAAAACGATTCCATTCACTCTGTACATCCAACTCTTCGAGCGGGTCTCCTGGCGCGGCTTACTCTCCAATTATCGCCCGACGTTGGATGGCGGGCGCTGATCTCCGCCGCGTCCCCACTTCGCACGCGCTCTCGTAGCGGCCTCTTCATCTTCGCGCATTATTGATACATTCAATCAGGCCTCGTTTCTCTTTCATTTCGCTTAACCTCCCATTCATCTTTCCATCGGCCATGCCGGGTCTGGTCCCAATCTCTACCGCGGCCGTCGTGGGGAGCCCGCCCGGCTCGTCTGGCACGAAGGACAGACGGGAAGACGCGGGGACACGCGCCCGGTGAGGCGTGGGGACGGCAGAGCCTCAGGGAGAGAGGGAGAGGAGGAAAAGGAGCCTAAGGGGGGGAGAGGAGAGGAGGAAGGGAGGGAGAGGACGTTGCGGTGCCCTAAGACCGGCCTCTGATGGATCGCTGGGGCTCGTCGCAGCGACGGCAATTAATGGCGCGCGCTCCGAGACTGGGCCCCGGCCTTCTGCGGAGATGAGGGGTGTGCGGGGCTGGTGGGGATAGAAGAGACGCGTTACTCCTTGCTGCTGCACGACGCGCCCAATCTCGCTCGCGCTGTGATGGTCGATATACGGGAGCCGATGGCATGGCAAGACGAAGGCCGCATTCTGAGACCCTTCCACTCCTCTGTGTCGCGCCGTTATCAATAACAGTTTCCTGCAGAATTGCAGATCGGAGAGCATGTCGGTGTTGCAATATATATTGCGCGTACTTACTGCTCTGACAGACTGCAGCTCCCCGTTTATGCCTCACTGGGTAATGCCAACCTCACCTGACATAGCACTGCTTGCCACAGCTAGAAAAAAGAACACGCGCAGCTTTAATATTGGGGAACATGCACTGCACATAACGCGCACGCGAAGGAGTAAAACAGCTACAAAGTTGAGCTCAATTTCCTTCGTTTAGTTTCAAACAACAATTCTTGATAAAGTGTGGTCCCCCTCATGCGGTTTGTCCTTTGATAGCAACGAAGAGGACGTCTTTCATTGCCAGCTCTAGGATGCGCGTTGAATCCCCGTGTATACCTCAAAATTCAATGCGCTTGCACCGTGTGTGTTGCAGCTAACGGCACCAGTCCAGTCTGTTTCTCATGGCCCCAATGGCGTAGACGTGTGACGTACCATTAGCTGAAATTCGGGACAGCTACCAGCTAGTGTCATAAGCCTCGCGGCCTATCACGTTGTGCTGTGCAGGTACTCCCTCATTATCTTTCTTACGTCACGGATGACGTCAATGCGCTATTTTTGAATGTTCAAAGCCATTCGCCACGCGGTGTCAGCCAAGGGAACAAGAAGCGCTTCCCTCGAATTGCTGATATTTTACCAGGGAGAGGATCTGCAGGCCCTAGCCGAAGCAGCGAGATTCTCTGCAGCGAAGCCTGTCACGAGAAGAGCGCAATTCCTCCCAGCCTGCTTACAATACACAAGGCGATGTTTTTTATCCTCTACAGATCTTTATTAAAAATAACTGTGAGAGATACGTCGCTGTAGTCTGTTGAGCTGGATGGTACAGCAACGCGGAAATTAGGTACCTCACCTGGATCAATACTTAAACGATTAATAACTTAAATGAACTAAAAAACTCTTTATTTTTGATTTTAGGGGCAAGGTTATATTAAGAAATTGATGGCCGTCAACATCGAATGTGAGCCCTGTCATTTAATTTTATTAATCAGCAAGGGGGTTCTAAATATCGATCGACAAAAATACGCATTTGAAAGCTCGTTGACTTGGCTTTCCCGCGTTCCATTATTATAATATGACGTCGCTGCGCATAGTACTGACTTCAAAATCAAGTTACCTTCTTTTCCATACTCATCAAATACGCAAACTCGGCCTGTATTTGATGCATGAGAGTTGTGCAAGACGCCATTTTATAAATATGCAGTGCGCAAAATCGAGTTCAGCAGGCTTTCAATTGCGTGTTTTTGACGTTAGATATTTCGACGCAGATTGCCGACTAAGGAAATTTAAAACACTGCTCACCTTTGATGTCGACGGCTATCAATTTCGCAACATAAAGTTGCTTTAAAAATCAAAATAAAAAGTTAATTGGTTATTTACGTTAATTAGTCGCCTAGTTATTGATACATTAGAGATACTTGATGTTCGCCTTACTATATAATCCAGCTCAATAGATTGCATCAACGTATCTCTCACAGTTCTAAAAATAAAAATTTTTAAAGTTCAAAAAACAAATCAGCCTGTATGTCCTCACGGAGCCGCAAAAGGCAATTCGTTGAAAGCCAGAGGTCAGACAAAAAGCAGAGGCTAGAAAATCGGCCGGCTAACCTGCTTGTAACAGGCCAACCCACGACACGGAGCCCATCCGTACGACTTCCTCAACCGTGTTTGGAGATTTACAAACCAAAATACTGGGCCACTATGGAGACGCGTTGCGTTCATACTTTACAAAAATTTCTTTAGTAGTCTATAGATATGGACTTTTGTCTGTAAAACCTATAGACTTTTTATAGATAAATACTGTAGACTAGTCTATAGACAATACAAATACCAGAGACAATCTATAGACGATCTATAGATTTATGGCCATACACTTTTTGTAGATTTTTTTGTAGGCATTCCATAACTATGAACAGACAAAGGAAGTATCGATAGGAAGGCAGCAAAGTCTATGAGAAGCTTATAGACATTCTTTAGAGCATTCTTATAAGGGATGTGTCCAGGTTGCTAAGGTGCGCACGACGGGCCTGTCTTGGCAGCAACGCTTTGTAGAGTGGACGTGGACTACAATCTGCATCGGGAGAAGGCCAGTCCTGAGCTGCAACATACCTTTGCTGGAATAATACTTCGGTGAACGGGATTCGCACTCGCATAGTTGTGCTCCTCAGCGCAAAGACATAGCCGCTCAGTATTGCAGTTGTCGATGTAAATGTTATGCGTGACATGTTCCCCTCTCTCGCGCTTTCTCATTGTCAGTGTATCAATAAGCGCAAGCGGCTTACGCCTAGCTGCTGTAACGGTCGCATGCCGTTCTTGCCCTCTCTGTATACCACGTTGCCGCACGTGAATGCGCCAGCTGTTTCGATTGAGCCGTACAAATTCTGTGCACTGCTGTTTTTGAAAATGTTTGTTGATGAAATTCAGTATGAATCCCGTGATTCGAGTCTCTATTTCAGGATTCCGTTGGTCGATGCTGCCACGGCGGCCCTGTCATTTCTGGCCCCCAGGGCCTGCGTTGAGCAGGGCGGCCTCCCATGCATGGGTAGGGGTCGGGAAAAGGATGTGGAATGTGGTCTTGCTTTTCTGGCAGGCCCATAGCATGTACAAGAGATCCGCAGTTTCTCCACAGTGCCGACATTTCGGCTAAAAGTTGTACTGTAGTGAACCATGACATAGCGCGTGATCTCCGCGCCGGGAAAGACGAAGCGCCGCCGTGTTGCACGTGATCGCTGCAGTGGCAGCTCGCGCCTGGATTGGCTGTCCCTTGCGTTGCCCTGCATTTGGATCGCCATGAATTAAACCCGCAGTTCTTATTTTTCATGGAACACTTTCAGCATATATTTGTGTGTTCCTGATAGCCGTAGATTGAGAAACACGGGCTTAGCATGTTCCGCACATAACAACGCCGGATGGTGGTGCTTCATCAACGTCTACGATGAAAAGTAGAAGAAAACATCGGCACCTTTGATCCCAATATAACATCTAACGTGAGATAGGCTCCCCATAACGAATACACTGAGGTTACAGGCTCAAACTCCAAAGAATTGCCGTAAAAGCTGCAGAGTCCATTGTTAGAAACAACGCTTTCAAATCCCGGCCGTGCAAACCCCATCGCGCAAACCGCACAACGCCCTAAGGAACGCACATAAACGAACGTATTTGCACGCATGAAACACAGACACGCAAACTTTCAGGCGCACAAGTGCGCCGACATGAAAGGAGCGATGCTTGCACAAGCAACGTTCGAAAGCAAAATGAATCCCTGGGATGCTTGCAGCATTGCTTCGGGTAAAAAGACGAGTATCGTCGAATGCTCATCTTGTTATTGTTTCGCCTGACTTTCGACCACGGTACGCCGACATGACGAAAAAGGCACAACGGAAAGTTTCACTGTCAGCAGATGGCGCTTTCATGGCGCTGCAATCGCGGCCGGCCTGAGCAGGAGGAGGATCCCCACCATGGGCCACACACATGCGTGTTTAGGCAGGTGTCGCGGCAGCCGGTGCCTTTATTTTATTTTTTTTTGCCGTCTGCGCTTTCCCTCCAGCCGTAAATATTCCTCTCACTTTTCCTGTTCCCCACTTCTGCTCGCAGCTTTTCACCGCTCCCGCCTTCGCCATTAGCGAGCGCGTCGAGAGCCGAGCTCCAACTAATGTTCAAGCTCGTTTTGACATCACACCTGCGCCGCGAGCGT
Organism: Amblyomma mixtum; assembly: GCF_055824585.1. Lineage (NCBI taxonomy): Eukaryota > Metazoa > Arthropoda > Arachnida > Ixodida > Ixodidae > Amblyomma > Amblyomma mixtum. The sequence goes on from NC_143017.1 coordinate 26,859,257, forward strand.
TTATGGCTGGCCGTTCCGCTTGGAGGCGCGGAAAACGGTCCGCATAATAGGGTGGTGTTGTGTTTTCAAGTGCAGCAGAGCAAAACAAGACCACAACAGCGCAGCTGCTTCTCTACAAGCGTATATATAGCTTCGTGTAAAGTTTACAGAGCGGCCACGGTCACGGATTCGCACTTGGCGGACATTTCGACGCCTGTAACGATTACGCCTGAGCCGCTACTTCCGTTTGTGGCGTCTGCTATCCGACAACAGTGGTGTGGACGCTAGGTTTTCAAAAGCTTCCACCTGCGTGATAAACTGTCCCGGAAACCGCGGAGTTTTCCCACTGTCTCCCTCACTGCCGAGTCCGTCAATTAAGAACAGCGTAATTAATCAAAGTAGGTTTCTGTGCGATTAGCGCATGCTCAAAATTAAAGCAGCTCGTCCAGTAACACGCTTTGCATGCACTCCCTCGAGCTCGTGTGCATGTTTTTGTGTCTTTCTCTGAGGCCGAGCAGTGTCGAATGGGCCAGCCTGGTGTTTGAGGAATGCTGTCGCGACTAAAACTATCAACGTCTGCTCACGGTAATAGGTGAGATGAACATCACTTTTTGGCGGACCGTTATTATACTGGAGATACTCGACGGCAGAGAACAGAAGCCAGTCGGCAGCTAGGACATTTACTTCGATATGGGGCCTCGGCGATTGGAGTGGTATTTGTCATAAACGATCAGAAACACCTGGCATCCGATAAAATGTGACCAAACCATTTTGCAACTGTAGACATGAAATTGATCGCACAAGTTTACATGCGAGAGGCAGAAACAACAACAAAAAAGTGAAGTTAACTTGCGATCTTTTCTATACGCAGCGGTTGTCGCAGAGGCTGCGGTCAAGTCAAGAAATTTGTTTCGGCAACCTCGTAAAATTTAGTGCCTCGCAATCTATTCGGAAATTCCTGCCTAGGCTGATGCCTAGGCTGATAACGCGAAATGTCTACCTTACTAGAATGAAGTCTTTGACCGTTAGTAGATTAGTACCGAAGAATACTATATGCCGTGTGAATTACCAATTCAAATGTCTTTACCAAAGTATAAACTTTGTAAGCAAGTTAATTTAATCACATCTTCCTCGCAGTTCACATCCTCTTTAGTTTGCAGTTGCTTTGTGCACGTCTGTACACATTTTCTTCGGAGAAAGAGAGAGAAAGTAACTTTATTAAAGAGCGCCAGCTTAAGCACTCAAACGATTCTGGGCATGGAGCGCCGGTCGACTATACTGGTCCGACGCCAGCCAGGTACTTCAGTGCACAACTGTGTGGCTTGGTTTACTTTGAGAGTGCGCTATCGCTCATATTTTATTCCTCGTTTCATACGAAGTTAGCTCTATTACGTTTTAGCGTAATGTAGCGAGCCCACTAAAAAAAAAGTATAATAGAAACCTCCACTTGGCCGCACGCACGCGGTTCCACACATCTGTGCAGTCTGATTGCGTCACTTTATTTTAGTTTTCTGGTGGTGGGTGCAGCTTTACAAAAATTGTTACCTTATTCCGCAGTCCTTCGAGTGCCTGCTCAAAAAATCGTCATGATTAACAAAGAGCTGCTTTTCCGCCAGCCTAACACGAGTTTATGGTCATAGTTGTGTGCAAAGCGTCGAGGTAAAACTGAAAGTATGCTCACGCTAGTGGTGGGCGCATACTTAGTAGCGGGCCAAGTTATTCTGAAATTAAAAAAAAAATTCATCAATCGACGGAAAAGCCTGCCACCGAGTCCCTTCTGAACTCGAAAACCACTGCGCATGTGGACTCTAGAGATGAGGGCCACGACTGAGAGGAACGTGTAGTAATCACCGCGTCTATGATGGCCAATACACCTTGTGGGTATGCGTAATTATTTTTTCGATGGTAACAACAACAACAATTACTCTTTTCTCGGCCAGCATTTAATATGTTAGAGAAAAGTGAAGTTGTCTTCACCAAGGACAAAGCACAGGAAAATGAGCGAAGGATTTTAAGTGAAAAAAGATATATCTTCTCTTATCGAATGGATGCATTGCACACGTAAACACCATGCCAGCCTATTGGACACAACGACTGTTCCAAGCGGCCACACCTGGCTATCAAAGACACCACAGTTGCGTAGGACCTGTGATCAAAAGCAGCCGGTATAAATTTCAGTCTTTTTGTTATGAGAAAAATTATGCATGTATTTTGCCACGATGACGATGGTTTTATTAGCTTCTTCACAGGCGGGTGGGGTTTGCGTCGCGCGGCACACTTTAGCCTTGGCCATGCCATTTCAGTTTCGGTCATACAGCTTCCTCTCTCTCTCTCTCTGTGCTTTCTTTGCCAAATTTGTTCTTTATTTATGTGCTCAGCCCTCGTAGAAGGAAAAGGCCTCTGCTTTTCTCCTGTGACGTCCCACACCTTGTCCGGTTGACCTTGTCACGGAACAAATTTAGAACACAAGTCTCAAGTCCGCCGAGATAAACAACTTCCACTAAGATATTGGGGGTCGTCGTTTCTCGAGCTTTGTGTCCTAAATGTATAACGTGGTATGGTCTGGGCAAGATGCCTGTAACGTGACAGCAGGACTGGTAAGGCCATTTTTTTCTAAGAGGGTCTGGCTTAGTTTGGCGGGGCATTTTTAAAGTTTGTGTGCTTGTTTTATGCGGTTTAGTGTCCCTAAGTGACTCGGGCAATGAGGGACGCCGTAGTGGAGGGCTGCGATAATTCCGACCTCATGGGGTTCTTTAACTTCCATTGGCATCGTACACTGCACGGGACTCAGCGCTTAGCCGCCATCGAAATGCAACCACCGCAGCCTGGATCGAACTCGCGTCTTTCGGGCGTTTTGAATAATATGCATGCTTATTTCTGACGTGTAAAATAGAAAGTTCCCTATTCTGCGCAAACATTTAGTAGCGTGCAGCTACACTGCACGGGTGCGCTAATATTTAAGTCACGCAATGCCTGGAATCGCTCTCTGCCCACGGCTACAAAGCTGCACTGGAGAATTTGTTTCACGTTTCCCGCTCACTGGGCCAAAATGAGGAGTTCGATGTTCGCTCTTCATCGTGAGGTGCGCGCTTCACATATGCTTTCTGACGTCCCTAAGCGGTAGTCAGGGCATATCAAAAGAGTTCCTCCCTGCATGCTCGTGGTCTTGTTTACCTTGCATGCTCAAATTAAGATCGGTTGTTGGCAGCCTTGTGTCATCTGTCCTTCCTTCGCCGTCGTTTTATTGTCGCCTTCAGCTTTTCACTGTGGCGTTCTCAGAGAGCTACGGCGGTCGCCTAAATGATAGCAAAAGAAAGTATATATTGGCGCGAAGCTGTGCAATGTTTGTTTATTTATGCTCTAAGCCGTCGGCACGCGGCTTTACCACTTGGTAACGGTAGAAGAAACCAGACTTACCTGGAATCCTAGTAGCCTTAGGTAGCTATATAATTGAACATTGTTCGAGATTGCTGTTGTCTCTTTCATTGTCTTATCTTGAAGGTTCTTGGTAGCTTTGAATTGAGCGCGCTTGTTGCTATCGCCGCCTCCGAATTCTTCAGTTCTTTGCGGACGCAAGTCAGCCCAATAAAAAGTTTCCTTTGAAGGTCTTTCACTGCCTTTCTGACTACCGGACTGTCGTCACCGCTACGTGACAATATTCATACAGTCACGCGAAACCCAGTAGTTCTCGCTTGCACCGCTTACCGTTGCATACCGCAGTACCAGATGAGAACACGACAGCTTGCATGCCTCGTTTAATCTCTGAGCGAATTGTTGTTTGCTTTCTGAAATAGGCACGCGGAACCATTTTCTCCCAGAGCCACTCAAGAGCCTGCATTTATTCTCGGAGCTACCAGCGAAGGCGGGGCCTCAAACTCTGTGCCAAGCGCGTGCAAGACTACGCAACCTTCAGCATGCGTGGATGAGTGGGACGAGGGTGGCTAGGTCCGTGTGAGCGGCCGTAGTTCTGTGGAAGCAGGCCGCACAAGGGCTCCTACTGTCCTCGCACGGTAAAAAAATACTCCCTGCCATTGAAGGTGCTGATATTGGACTAGTCTGGGGAATTCCAAGTAAAACCAGCCCGTGATTCGTGCAAACGCTCATCTCCGGACGACGACATATGGCGGCTTTCGGAGATTGCGACCATCTGGTCGGAACTCCCCGACCAACCTTCTTAGGAAGGAAACCAAGGGGCCATCGCGGAGCCCCTCGCATTCCCCGCCCACCTTTCCTCCTCGCACCGGCGACACACCCGCGCGACTGTCTTCTGCCTCATCCAGCACCGAAGGCAGACCGACAACGAACATCTGCGGCGCATGTCCATGACTCGAAGCAGCGTGCGGTGACTATAGCTGCCCCGAATAAGCGCCAAAGAGAAATTACAAATGCGAGGCAAGAAATACAAAACGAGAAGAGTGGGCGTCCGTCGCACCCTCGTCGCCCCTCCTGGCGCGGCGAAACGCATCCCGGTGACCTTCGGCTTCGCTGTAACGTCGCCGTCGGAACACGGGATGGTGCCTGGGGCGAGATAGGGAGTGGGAATAAATATCGAGAGCTGAAGAAATGGAAAAGAACGGAAGAGAGGATATACAGGCCTGTAATTGCAACGACATCGGTCCTTGTCTGGTCGCGCCCTCTGGTGCGTGTCTTTTGTTTTACTTTTTCGTCTTGGAGGTGGACGGCCTGCTTTATATTGCTAGGCCTTTTCCATCGGAGCAAGATGAAAAGTGTGAAACGGAACGGAGAGAGCTGGCACTGGTGGGCGTTCCTCCATTTTCTCTTCCGCGCGGAGGAGCAGCGCGAGGGAGGAGGTGGTCCAGGCGAGAGGATTGTTCAGGCGACAGCGGCGGTAATGATTATCATCCGAGGTGGTGACAAAGGGACCGTGCAACCTGGAATTATCTCGGGAGCAGGTGAAATCGGTTGCCGCTCGACTCCCTTCATGTGCACTCCTTGAAGAGAGGAAAAAAAGAGAAAGCTTTCGATTTTTGGTGCTGCGAACGAGGGCTGTCCCAGATTAACGGCACGTACTGTACATGACAGCGGTTACCGTGATACAGGAGCACAGATTCCAACGATTCAGAGTGGAGATTAATTGGAAGTTGCTGCTCTCAAAGAAATGGCCACGAGGGGGTTTTCGGAGGCAGAAAACTTGAATGCGGGAATGGAGTATTGTGCTTATAGCCTCGCTCGGGTCCGTCGATAGTATAACTGGCTTGCTTCAGAGCGTTTTGTTAACTTATTTCAACGTGAATGTCGCTTTTCATGCCTGCTTTTGGCGCATACCCATATTGCTCGGAAATTTACAGATTATATAATCTTCACAGTTGCAAGAGAGAAAGGAAGAGGGAGAGGTTGTTTTCGTTTACGCGACACCCGCGAAACTTTCGCAATTGGGCGAATGTTCGCTGTATGCTTGCAATGACGTATTAAATTGGGGTTTTGATACATTTCTTAAATGACTCCTTTCACACCTAGTAATTGTGACCACTAATATTCAACTTAACTAGAGCGTACGGTCAGAGAGGAAAACTGCTCGAGTTTTACGCGTTGTCGGGAATATCGTGAATGGCGCAAATGATTCTGCGTGGAAAGCGGTACAGTGACCTTGCCGAAGGACAGTGGGGCCACCGCGTAACCTCTTACAGAGGTACCTTGAGTAATAGCCGTCCGAGGACAACAGCATCTGCATAGCGCACCGCCTTTGGCGTCCGCGGTCTCCACGTTTCTAAAGATTTATTCACGGACCCCATTTTCTCTGTGCGATATACCACAGCTGTCTCCACGAACATCGACGCCCTCCTGGAAGTATATTTTTAGCTTCTAATCACGGCTGTGGTTCCAACACTAGCTCCATTCATGCGCAGCGTCCATCGCGTAAAGTATTCTTCGGTATGCTTAGCCCCTGAAGGCTTCTGCGCATTGTATAGGTACTACTGGTTGCCCAGTTTTTCTCCTCTAATGCCTACGGAACTTAATGGTAGTCGACGAAGTGTTTGATGACCTGTACTGTGCACTTCTTTGACAGCTAGTCGTACCCCAGCAACCTTCCCACCGTGCCAATTTCTGCGTTTGTCGATATTGTCATCAGTGTCAACACGCTTTAGTTGGCGGGAGGGATACTAATGATAAGCAGAAATGCACAGCACGCATGAGGGATAACAACATATGAAGCCGCTGCATTATATTAGGTTAGAACTTCCTTAAACTGGGTGCGACACATGTATGGTTTGTGTCCAATGGGTTTGCGGGATGCCCCAAGGGGTAGTGAGTACTCGCTAACGAGTAATTACTCCCTTATTTACAAACCTACCGTACCTTGGGGGATTCCGATAAACACACATTGGACTAAGAGTGTTCCCACATCGAGTTGATCTAATCGGCCATGCTCTGCCACCTGCTTGGCGCCCTGGTTACATCATTGGTCAGAGCGATTGCCCCGAACAAGCGGTGTTCCCGGGTTTGCTTCCTGGGACAGGATTAATTTTAATGCGATAACGTTAGGGCTGTTCCTTTGCAAAACTGGTCTATAGACATTCTATAGACTTCTTATAGAGTCCATTGCCTTCTATAGATATTTCCCTTTTTCTATTCACAGTCTATAGACTCTCTATAGAAAAAAGGCCTGCTAAAAGTGTACGGCCATAAATATACAGATTGTCTATGGACTGCCTATTGGATTTGTATTGCCTATGGACTATTCTCTAGGATTTGCCTATAGCCTGTCATGTACCTTATAGATAAAGTCTATGAACAGTCAATAGACTGTCCAAGGAAATTTTTGTAAGGGTCGTCAGAACAAAACCTGCCGGATGTCAGGAAATTGCTTGATTCCGAAATGGGACATAAGTTGGTCCACCCCAAAATTTAAGATGGCGGGAAAATCCCGAGTTCACCAGATTTTGGCAGCAAAAGTTATATATAACAGCAGCGTTGTGGCGCGGGCGGCAGTTGAGCGCTGCTCTTGGTCGAGAGAGTACGAGTCCAGCATGCTGCGGAAAGGCTCGCTAAACAAGCGGGTTCTTTCGTTTAAACTACAGTAATGGAGCCAGAGTCGTCTGCAAGAATGTCCAACTTTCTCGAACGAAAATTTTGAAATTTGGGAAATTGTACGATACTGTTTGGAAACATTAAAGGTAATGGTCCATTCTTCTGATCTGTAGCAAAATATTTTTTTTTTAAAGTGTTTCCATCTATCGCATCCAACAGTTAAAACTGGCATTAAAGCCAATGGGGAACGTTTTCGACGATAGCAAAAACATTAGCAGAAAAAAAAACGCAAGACTGCCGTCGGGTGATCTGCGCATATTTGATTGTTATAGTGAAATCTTGCATTATGTGAAAAAATTGCGTTCACAAACGGTTTTCCGCTCAAAAGTGCTTGAGTCCATATTTGTTGGGTATGGTCAAGCGTGACTTGGGGGGGGGGGGGGGGGGGGGGGGTCACCTTCGGAGGCTCCTGGATTGTCTGCTGGACCTACGGCGAGGCCACCAAACATCGGGGACGACCTAGGAAGCACGCTGTCATGGAAAGGGTCAATAAAATACGACGATTTGACGCTATCGCATTTCAGTGGCCTCATAGTTTTTTTTCCAACAACTAATTTTCGGGGAAAATCGCATAGCTTTGATTGTAGCCGAATGACAGCGCTTTAGTGGATGCTAATGAGCAATTATTTCTTTATTATAAATGAATCTGATGAATTGAGTAGCTTATTTCAGTCACGGCTGGTGCCACATGTCCTTTACCCTCGTTGACACGCCGAAAAATCCAAGGCTGTTATTGCTTCGAAAACTAGCAACGCTTCCCTGCATGCCATAGTGTGTCAGCAAGCAGGCACTTATTAAACAGGCAGAAGCGGTCTGCATGAAAGCACATAAGCGAAGCGCACACTGTCATTGGGAGCGCTGCCACCGCGGTTCGCTTAGTGTGCCTCGATGCAGCGTTCCTTCAAAAGAAGGTGCATCGAAACACCTTAGGTTCGCTGTTAAAAGGTCGCCATATCCGTTCATGCGTCGATGCCAGCAAGATCAACATACCTTAGAATTTGGGGTTCAGGGATAACGAAAGCACAGTGAATGTGTCTGCGCTAAACGTCAGTAAAAGTTCGGCAAATTGGGGTATCTTTTGCACCCACGAGCACCAGAAAGAACGTTTCCTGCGCAGTGCACGAGCCATCGATTTAAACTGCACAAAAAAAAAAATGAGTGGTCACTTGACAACTTACGTGGACGACTGCCCTCATTGAGTGAACACTCTTCGCATACCTCATTTTTTCTTCGCAGCGATTTCCAATTTTCCACTTCACTCATCTCGCTCTGTCAATATACCCTCTCCTCTTTTAACATTTCTTTTCAGTCTTTTGCTGTGATAGCATTAGAATTATCGCCACACCAAAACCGCCGATGTCTGAGACGAGATTCACTGATTGGTCGTGAAAGGCCACGCGACCTTGTGACGTCATCTTAACCTTCATAGCGTAACCTTCATGCCTACGTTCGCAGAAATTCATAGTTGGTTACAAGCGAATCACCAGCCCCACTGGCTGCGCTCCTTACGGCTTTGGTGTATCGCGGATGCGTTCATTCGGTCAAGAGTCACACAATCTGGTGATCCTTCGTCCATTTTTTTTTTTCCAGTAGCCAGAGCAGCGATCCCTCGCATCTCTCCTCACACTGTGAAGGCTTAAGCGTGCGGTCCCATTTGCCATCGGACGGCGTCAATGGCGCTGCGGTAGAGATTGCAAGATTTTCCGTGCGGTCGATTCGGTGCAAGCAGTCTGTACAGTACAGTAGACGACCATGCGAGCATGACTAATGCGTATCAGCCGAATTACTCTACCCAATTTCGACCTGCTTCTCCCCACACAACTTTGTCACGTTTCACACAGGCGACTTATTAGAAAAGGGCTCTGCTTACGCAGTCTGTAGACGTTTCCGAGAATTGTGGGCTACTATAACGATTTTGTTAATACCTATATTTATTTTCCAGCGCTTTCCTACATTTGTCAATGGCTTAACTGACATCAGTGATAGCAGCTGCGTGGCATCACATGGGCAAATGATTAAAGTGAACGAAAACCGAGAGCAATAAGAACAGAACTCTCACACTCTTCCTGCTCGGGCTTAATATAGTAAATTTCGCGGTTCCTTTTCTCTGAGTGTGTCTTTCACAGATATTTACTTCGCAATACGTAAGCTATTTCGTTGCTTGGTCCTCCTTCAATAGGAGCAATCAGTTCCCGCTGCAAAATTTTCCATTTCATTGTAAACAATTCTTTTTGAAAGAGCAATCAGAGCATGAGGCAGACTACATGCCAGGGCGTTTCCGTCTTCCTCCGAGTCGAGTGCAGGAAGATTTAAGCACAATTTTGTGCTCACCACGACGGCCCTCATTTTTCACGTGGCCTTCCCATGGTGCCTGGTCTTCCTTACTAGACTGGCTAGCGGGAATGACTCATGCGCTGCGTTGTGACGTGACTTCAGAGAGTGGTACGCGCTCGGTCGAGGCGTGCACAGTTAACACCAGCTGTCCTGTTCCGCAGGTTAGCGCCTGCCTGTAACCATCCCGAAACCCGAAACGCCCGGATGGGTGGTGCGGGCGCTGCAAACTCGTCAAAATAGCGTGGTTGGTGAGGGCGCGACAGCGCTCTTCATCCAAACATTTGGCGCCTGCGCTGTTTCCGGTTATGACGGGGTGCTCGGGCGGCGCGAAACTGTCTTTCTGCGGGTACCTCGAAATAGCCGTGTGAAAGGATGCGACGCAGCGGTATCGCGTTTCATACGACGGCGACGCTCAGCCCAGGGGGAAAAAAAAGAGGAAAACGAGTATTATAAGCACAGCAGATAGGCATAGCGAAAACGAAGGGAACGCGTGCGCGGAGCCGCACGTGCTCGGATTACTCGAAGGCGTGCTGGGGGCCACCGCGTTCCGGAGAGACGCGCGTGGGACGAGGAAAACATAAGGGAGGCACGTCGGCTTCATTTCTCTTCGGAGAAAGGCAGGCGCGGATGAGGCGGCAGATCCAAGCTCGAAGCGAGGAATCGGGGCGAGGCGCGAGCAACAGCGTCGTCGCAGGCCCGCGCATCGTCGATGCACGCGCAGACGCATCGACGGGCCGCGAGCGGAGACCGTCCGAGCCGAACCGATGCGATCAGATTCGATACCCAACACTGGGCGCGCGTGAGAACGCCGCGCTGGATGCAGCGCCGCCTGGGAAGAAGACAAGTGGTGCGAAAGCGTGCATGTTTTGCAGAACGTGCTGCTCCGAAAACGCCGCTCGTGCGCGGCACTTATGAGCGCGCTTTTGCGTGCACGCTCCCGTTGAAGCGGGAGGATGGCTGGGAGCGTGGTGAGAAAAGGCGGGGCGGCATCGTATCGTGCCGCGCCCGGGCAGAACGGATGAACCTAAACAGTAGTTGCGATGAAAATTGGTCATATGTGGAGAAAAGGCGCAGTAACAGTCTCACTTCTAGGTGGACAGCTCAACCGCGCCGCGAAGGGAGGGATAAGAATGCAGTGAAAAAATTCGGGGGGGGGGGGGGGGGTGACTTCGTTGACCTAAAGTGCGGTGAGGCGAAAGCCTTTAGCGTGGTGTTGCTGCTTGTGTCACTGATGTGTGGTTAAGATGTTAATGAAGTACACAATTGTTCGTGAATTATAAATGCTAGAGACACTGGAGGGCGCTTGGGAGGCATCCGTCTGACTCGACACCTTTCTGCAAACGCTGTCCAGCGTCCTAGACAAGGAGAAGAACTACATACGCGTTTGCAGGAAGTAGCGTAGCCGTTAGCATGCTGGGCTGCAGAACGGAAGGATGGTGGTTCGAATCCCATCGTGCACAAAGATTTTTCTCTGGTCTGACTAGAAGAAGCGTGACACCTCTGCTGACAGCCTTCTGCTGACAACCTTCTGTCGACAACGATGAGACATTAAAGGCTCTCGCCTTAAGAAGAAATAGAGAGAAACGAGCAGTACTGGAGTGCCCCAGAATAATTTCGACCGCCTGGGGATCTTTAACATGCACTCACATCGCACAGCGCACAGGTGCCTTTTGTGTTTTGCCTCCTTGGAAGCGCGGCCGCGGATTGAACCGGGTACTCCGGCTGTGTAGCCGAGCGGAACGCTCTGATCAATGGCCACTGCAGCGGGAATACGGCAGAGCACAACGCTGAGTATGTGCAAAGAGAAGGCGAGATGGCGAAACTGGGACACCATACCTGCACTGCAGGAAGCTTGTAAAAAGCTTGTTTCTGGCGAGGATGTCATTAATTTTGTCAAGGGAATTAGCATTTCTTGCAGAGCGGCGGCGCAATGCAGCGTTCCTCCTGCCAGGTCAGCGACCACCTTCGCAGTCGTCGCAGGCAGAAACGAAATGCCATTGTTCGTCCGAAGACGCAGCGAGTTGGACGAACAAACGATGCGTCTGTATTCGCCTTACTGCGCCGTTTTACGAACGTGCCCGGCAACAAAACGCCGGTCTCCGATAAAGAAACAAGGCAGCGCCCCTCCGGAAAGCGAACAGGGCAGACTTAAACGAGGTTTGGGTAACCTCGTCACGTCGGGCGCGTTTTTCTCTATAAAAATGCATCGATGCAAACACGACAGCTCCGGGAGTGGGCGATTCGCTGCGGGACGAACGGTGAAAGGGAAAGTCTTCATCCGAGGCACGGAACGGCACAAAAGAACGCGGGGGCAAAACAAAAACTCTCCGCCTTATGAATTTTTTACGCTATACTACGCACCGGCTGCGCGGAAGGCATTGCCTATGCAAGCGTGGGCGGAATTTTGATAAATTTGTGAGCGGACGTGAGCGCGACTGCCGCGGCGGTGAATGTGCCGGCGGGGGAAAGCTTAGAGGCGCTCAAAGTATAATCCGAGCCAATTTGCGAATTTTCGGGAAACGCGCCTTCGCTGCCGTACTAGTTGCTGTTCGGCGGATCCCTGAAACGATGGAGGCGAGAATTCTTTTTCGAAAAGAAATGGATGTACGCGCACGTCAAGTTATCGTAGGTTTATGGGCTTAAAGCTGACTAAGTGACCTGTTGGTTTGTACAACTGGCAGTTATCGTCCTCCCTCCTTCAGATTAAGTGCACAGCAAAAGGCTCCGATTGCATATACACTTCTGCATATTTATATGCTTACCTACATTTGTGCACACCGCTGAAAATAAAAAAAGTGTCTAAGAGGAGCACGTGATGGCATTTATTTTCCTTATGCCAAACTTTGAAATTAAATCACTCGAAATGTCAGTCGCAGTTGTCAATCACAGCCAGTCCCTTGGCTCCGTATGCGCCAGGATTAAAACAGGAGGAGGCAGCGCGCAGTACGAGGCACAGGATTAAACTGGTGCATGCTCGACGATGCAGGCTCGGGCGGAACGTGGATCCAAATGTTAGTTTTATGAAAAACAAGCTTACTGGGATGACGTGTTTACAAATTCTTCTTTTATAACATACATCATCAGCCTGACTACGCACACTGCTGGACAAAGACCTCTCCAACATCTCTCCAACTAACCCTGTCTTTTGACAACTGCGGCTACCGTATTCCCACGAACTTCTTAATCTCATCCGCCCTCCTAACTTTCTGCGGACCCCTGCTACGCTTCCCTTCCCTTGGAATCCACTCTGTTACCCCTAAAAACCATCGTTTATCTTGCATTCGCCTTACATGTCTGCCCAAGCCCATTTCTTCCTCTTTGGTTTCGACTAGGATGTTATTAATTCGTGTTTGATCCTTGACTCCCTCTGCCATCTTCTTGTCTCTTAACGTTACACCTATCATTTTTGCTTCCATAGCTCGCTGCGCTGTCCTTAACCTGAGTTGCATCCTTTTCGTTAGCCTCCACGTTTCTCCCTATAGGCAAGTACCGGTAAGATACAGCTGTTGTATACTTCTCTCTTGAGGGATATTGGTAAACTGTCATTCATTAAGTGAGAGAACCTGCCATATGCGCTCCGCCCCATTCTTATTGTTCTAGTTATTTCATTCTTGTGATTTGGATCTGCGGTCACTACCTGCCATAAGTAGAGGTATTCCCTTACTACTTCGAGCACCTCGCTACCGATTGTGAACTGCTGCTCCCTTCCGAGAGTGTTGAATATTAGTTTAGTTTTCTGCATATTAATTTTTAGACCAGCAGTTCTGCTTTGTCTGTCTAGGTCATTGACCATGCTTTGCAAATCGTCCCCTGAGTCACTTAGCAGGGCAGTGCCATGACCTAATCGCAGATTAGTGAGATATTATCCATTAGTTAATGAGGTAACTCTTATCTCCAACTGTTCCCAATCCAGGGCTCTGAATACCTCCTGTAAGCAGGCGGTGTCCAGCATTGGAGTGATCGTGTCTCCCAGCATGACACCCTTTATTGCTCACATACTCTAGTCACCAGTTCGCTGATGTTCGGAGCAAAACAAAATAAAAAATTACTGCTTTGCACTCTGTATACTCGCTACGTGAAATCAGGCTTATGTGGATGGGTCTTTGTGTGGGTTTGACGCCTATCGTCCACCGATGTGAAGTCATTGGAAATAAAGTGAATGAGGGCTGAGAGTTAGCCCCAATTTGCCAGCGAGCGTTTCGACGAGTGAACTTGTCTTCGTCTGGGAAGATGGCATGTAGGAAAGTAGATCAATGAACAAAATCTCTGCCTCTCCCGTAAACGAGAGTAGAGTAAGCATGAAATGTTTACGGGCCTAATGTCATCTCGGTGGACACCCGAACCGCACCGTAAAGGAAGGGAGGAACGCCACCACCCGTTCGGCGCGATGCCTTGCCCTTTGAACGCAGCGCTTCTCCCCCGGATCACGTATGACAACGAAGTGTAACGTGGCATTTATGTGCTTTTTGCACGCGTTATTAGAAATCGGCAATTATAATTTCGTGCATTATCAAACGCACAGCGACTGATATCTTGATAAACATTGAGAAGGCACTGGCAGCAGTTATTTTTTGTGACTCCTTTCGAGACCAACCGGCGCTTGCATGCCGGTCGCGTAGGAGGGCTTACAGAGTCTCGTGAAATCTCGTCAAGTCTCGTACGGTGCCCGGATGTTCTCGTTTCAGAGCCCGGATGACTGGAATTCAGTGCCCGGATAAGTGGATTTCAGTGCCCGGATGAGTGGATTTTAGTGCCCGGATGACTGGAATTCAGTGCCCGGATGACTGGAATTCAGTGCCCGGATGACTGGAATTCAGTGCCCGGATGAGTGGATTTCAATGCCCGGATGAGTGGATTTCAATGCCCGGATGAGTGGATTTCAATGCCCGGATGAGTGGATCTCGGTCTCGGGGTGACGTCACCACACTGCCGACAACGGGGGCTAAAAGCATTTCATGCTTAAAAAGAATTGAGTTCAACACAGCGATGCACAGAGCTAAACGGTGCTAAGGGGAGCATTTTAAGGTTGTGAGTGAAGGCCCAGGAGGCGCCACACCACATGCAGTCACCGCATTGAGATGGAAGGAACAGTAATACGAATAGAGATGCCAAATAGTGGTTAGCTTCGGAATATTCGTCCGCGGATCTCCGACCTGCACCAGCACACTAGAAAATGGGCGCTCTAATCAGCACTGCATTCGAATGTCGTGAACGGGTCCCGTGCTGTTAACGCAAGTCGAGGGCATGTTGCTTGAGGCAACATCATAGCAGCTTCGCATGAAGAAAAATTCAGTGCGTTTGTGAAAGTCTCCTGCCATGCTCTTGTCATCTGGTCTGAACACGTGGAGGTGGGAGTGGGAAGATGGAAAGGCCCAACCCTCGAGGTGGACTCTCCAACTGCTCATCAGGGACGTGATGAAGGAGGAGATGGAAGAGCAGGGAAAGACTCGCCGTAGTGGAGGCCTGCGGATCAATTCCACACATGGGGATCTTTACCGGCCCACTGACAGCACGCAGCGCACCACTGTTCGCCTGATCTCGTGTCTGATCGCGTGTCATCATGCTCGCGAGCCGAATGTTATGGCCACTGAGCCATGTGACCGGTGCAGTCGCGCCGGTTTGGAATGCAACTGGCGTTCTAGCATGTCCAGACCACGGGTGCACCACGCCGTTTGCCTCTCTAAAGTGAAACGTCTAAAGCGCAGCGGTACTTGCAGGGTGATGCTTGGGAATGATTTTTTAGTTATGAGTGAAGTGGTTTAAATAATACCTATAAAAACCACTGCAGCGAACCACAGCCTCGCTATGCAAGACTGCTGCGATGCCATCACCCACAGCAGCACATCGCAGTTATGAAGTGCAGCACCACAAGCTTTCAGTTGCACATCGACATTCATCAAGTGAAACACTATAGGCTTTCAGTTGGACATCGACATTCACTTTGTGCAACATTACAAGCTTTAAGTTGCGCATCGACAATTACTAGGTACCACAATACAAGCTTTCAGTTGCACATCACCATTCATCAAGTGAAACACTACAGGCTTTCAGTTGCACATCGGCATTCAACAGTTGAAATATATTACAAGCTTAAAGTTCCACATCGATATTTACCAGGTGAAACAATACAAGCATTCAGTTCCACATCGATATTCACCATATCTAACACTACAAGCTTTCAGCTGCACTTCGAATTCATCAGTGAAACACTGCAAGCTTTTAGTTGCACATCGACATTCATCAAGTGAAACACTACAGGCTTTCAGTTGCACATCGACATTCATCAAGTGAAACACTACCTGCTTTCAGTTGCACATCAACATTCAACAGCTGAAATATGGAGTGATGGATGATGACAAAGTTTATGAAAAAGTGTTATTTATACAGAGTATCCCTAAAGGCCCTCGAGAGGGTATTACATAGAGGGGGGGGGGAGTGTTACATTACAATATTTTATATATTACAAGCTTTCAGTTCCACATCGACATTTACCAGGTGAAACACTACAAGCATTCAGTTGCACATCACCACTGGCCAGGTGCAACAATGCAAGCTTTCGGTCAAATGTTTAAGGGAATCCCCCAAGGTGGAGTAGATTTGTAACAAGGGAGTAATTACTCATTGGCATCCACCCGAGCGCAGCCATACGGCTACAAAGGAAAGCTATACAGCTTTCTCAGAAACGTGGTAATTAAAGAAAAAATCGCTTTGGTCCGGGGCTCGAACCCGGGACCACCGCTTCACCGCAGCAGTCGCTCTACCAATTGAGCTAACCGGGACGGCAAGGTGATGGTAGGGCGAGAGCGAATTGATCAATAACTCGAAGTGGGAACAGTGTTGGTCAAATGTTTAGAGGAATCCCCCAAGGTGGAGTAGATTTGTAACAAGGGAGTAATTACTCATTGGCATCCACCCGAGCGCAGCCATACAGCCACAAAGGAAAGCTATACAGCTTTCTCAGAAACGTGGTAATTAAAGAAAAAATCGCTTTGGTCCGGGGTTCGAACCCGCGACCATGGCTGCACTCGGGTGGATGCCAGTGAGCAATTACTCCCTTATTACAATGCAAGCTTTCAGTTGCGCGTCGGCATTCACCAGGCGAAACACTACAAGCTTTCAGTTCCACATCGATATTCACCATATCCAACACTACAAGCTTTCTTCTGCAGTTCGGATTCATCAGTGAAACACTGCAAGCTTTCACATGTGAGCGCAGCGAACTCCTTTGACTGAAGTAAGGACCTCAACGAGCTCCGGTAACCTCTGCCGCAGCTATACTGAAGTCTAGCTGTTGCAGAGGTTGCCGGAGCTCGTGGAGAAAGCTCCAGAGTAGACGTCGTCCTGCCCGAAACAAAGGCACGCGCTGACTCCGGCTGGGCCGTCCTGCGCGCCGCCCTGCAATTATTCAGGGCGGAACAGGGAAATTTGTCGTGCTCCATCTTATTGAGCCTAGTCCGCCCAAGCTAGCAAATGCGCCGACGGCGAGCAGCCGAAGACATCCGGCCGGACGGGGACACCACCCGCAGAGGCCGTCGGTGCCTTGGCCACAAAAGCGGACACAGTACGATAGGCTTTGCACTGTGCAACAGAGGATAGTGCAAATGGATCTGCAGCCCGTTCCGCGTTATATGCAAGCACATTCAGCTTTCGCCGGCTTTTCACTTAAAGCGTCCCAAAGATCCCCGTGCAACCGGAGAAAGCATGTTCAGCAATCTGAGGCAAAAATTTTGAAAATTAAAAAAAAATTGGAAATACTTTTCTGGAAAGATTGAAGGTAATGTCCGTTCTTCTGATATGGAGCAAAATCTATCTTTTAAACTGTTTCAATCGACCGCATTGAACAGTTAAGACTGCCATAGAGAACCAATGGTTAACTTTTTTGTCAGAAGCAGTAATGTTAATAGTTAAAAAATATAACAAGACTTCCGTCGGGTGCTACATTGATTGTTACAGTGAAATCTTACATTATATGAAAAACCTGCGCTCATTAACGGTGTCCTGCTCAAAAATTTGTTTTTTCAGGATTGTTGGGTATGGTTTAACAGTGGAAAAAGACCCCACATAGCGGGTTTCTCTGTATGTCTGTTTCGGCAACTGTAATAACAATAAAAAAAAACTCCACTGCTCACCTCATAGCCTGCTGTTTACACCTGAATCACAGGCGGTCCATGCAAAAAAATAAGAAACAAATATCGATTGGCCGTGCGTGAAATACTGTGCAGCACAGGAAAAAGCGGACATACGTGGCGAGGAAGGAGACAGAGGAAGAAAGAGTGTCAGCATATTTTCCTGAATTCGGGAAGGCGCATTGAGGCTGATTTTGCGAATGCTCGTGGCGTCGTCTCAGCCCGAACGACTGAGCACTTGAAGCAGCTCAGCGAGAGAATGAACGGCTTTACTGATCTCGAGATGGCACAAAGGGCATGTTAGGGGAAAGGGCGAATGCTTCCGCCGAGCTTTACATTGTTTAGTGGGAAAAGAAGGTCAATCTGTGCGCTTTACGCGGCATAGTTAGTGGCTGCAGAGATATACACTTATAGAGCTATAGGCCGGCCAGTCCATCGCTCAAGTTTTACGAAGTGTAAGAGGAAGCTGTCGTGAACAAAGCGAAGGTGCGGGAACTATATTCAAACCTCTCTGCTTCATGTAATGCTCTCTCCCCACATGCAGTCAGTCGCTCTATCGAGCACAAAACAATTTTTACTCACAGTAGTAAGTTAGCCTTCAGGTTTGAAATATTTTATGAAAAAAAAAAACAATTTTTCATAATCAGGAAGTTGCCTTTCCGCGTCACTATCTATACTGGGCGTGTGCCAATTTTCGCTTGAGGATAACAGCAACAACCCCTATTTCGGAGGGAAATTTTCTTCGGGAAAACTATATAAAACTACACTTCTTCAGTCGAGGAAAGTTCAAAATATCTGTTGCGCGAATGGAACCTCCCACTCTAAAAGTCACCAATAAATCCGGCCCTGTCTGAGTCCGTCTACAGTCTTTGTGATATACATCATATGGCCCAAGGGAAGAAAGAGCTAATAGCAACGGGTGCAGAAATACAGAAACATAAAATGGCAAGTGCTCAAAGCACGAAAACTCTTGAGGTGCGCTACACCTGTGCACAAGTGCTATACTGAGTGTTCTTTTTTTCAGAGGTCTAACATTAAAAAAAATAACTTGCTTTAATTTCTTTTTTGCCCTAGGGCTATAGCGGGGTCTACGGCGGGCGCCAGGTAGAGGCAAGATTCTTTAATTAGTTCGATAATTGACTGACTACGTTGAATGTTCTAATTTTTGATTTCATGGGGCATGTTGTATTTGCGAAATCGTAGATCATCTTCCGAACAGTGAAAAGAAAAATTAATTACCATTTTTTTTTGCGCGCGTTACGAGCCGGGAAAAAGTCATCCTGGTAGCTAGCTTCACATTGTGTAACTCAGCGGCGCTTTGCATCACACTGCTGACGTCACCACTGGCCCAGACTGGCGGGCCAGAAGCGTGGCGGCCAACTTCGGTTCGCTCTATGGTCTCGCTGTAAACCACCCATTAAGAAATCCCCCTGTCATGCGGCCACTCATACATAGGACAAGCGGCCGGTGCGTCAATGAGCGAACAAGGGAGCACGAGGGAAGTGTAGAGATGAAGGACGGTACACATTTACCGAAGCACATTAAAATCTGCCAGTCCCGTACATGTGAGCGATTCTACACGGACGTACTCATTCTCGGTAAAGGACATGGAAGCCAGGGAGCTGCTGGAAGCGTTTTTTTATCAAAACGCAAGGCAACCAGGGCATAAGCGACGCTTCATTTGCATAGTGCACGGCTGAGAAGAGATTCCTGAGGGGTGCTTCACGAGGTTGATCTTGATATTTGGGAGACATGTCTGCGCATGTGCTGATGGAAGCTATATACGAGTATGTACTATTGGGGACAAAAGTCGCCAGGACACGCCACCACAGATCTTGGCGCATAGATGCAAAGAGTGTCAATGTTCTGTTGAGTGCCGTTGCCGTTGATGCAAGTTTAACCTCCGCCAGTGTGGCTGGGAACCGCCGGCTGATAGCAAACCTATAGGCGTTGATTGCTGGTCGCGTGTCCCGGGGAATTTTGTCTCCAACAGTACAGTCTCTGTCAAAAACATGCAGCCCGAGCGGTTTGCTTCCAATCCGTGTTGCGGGGATCTTTAGCACATTTGACCGTCTTAACCTTGGGAGGGTTGAGGACACAAATTCCTCATGCCTTCGGGAGATGTGAGTCCCTGTGTAGGCAAGAGGAGCAGCACTGCAGGGCTCGGATGCAGACTCCTTGGGCTGTACAGTTTTGACGAAGACTGTACGTTTCGTGTGCGTAAGAAACCAGTTGGAAGTTGGTGCTTCGTCCTGATGTCCACCTTCGGTTTTTGTCCTGTTTTCATGTCTTAAAGATTATGAATGAACGGTGTCCCTCATACCCTGAGTCGATTAGGGACGTTAAACCCCACAAACCACAAGCAACAACCGTGTTGCTGCATTTAGATGCATGAGGAGTCCGTCGTTTCGGCAGCTATGTCCGAACACTTCGGAAGTTCAGCGTTGCATGCAGGTGTAATGTGCTCGTATAATGGTGTCTGAAGATTTTCTTTACGCTACAAACAAAATATTCGCTGCGCTCACACTTTACTACATAACTGTACCATTCTGTCAAGTGGTGGCGACAATGCCGTGGAATAACAGACGAACAGCTTAACGTGTCACTAAAACAATTCCTTTTTTAGACGGGTGACTGGCGTCCAGAAAGAGCTGTGACCATAACAACAAGCGAGCTCGGAGTACCTCGAAGAACAGAATCGCCGCCGCTCTGGGCCTTGCTCAATTTGAAGGTGGTGAAGAAATTTTGCAGGAAGGCTTGGAAACCACGGTCTCGAACAATGTTAGTAGGATTTGTACACGGCTGAGATTATTCGACATAAGTATGATTCCATCGCTCGTGACAAAGCCAAGTGTCGTGACAAAGCCGCGGGCCGGCAGCTTTGGGCATCAAGAAACATTATTATGCGAAGCATACTAGCCGCACAACCGAGCTCTTCCTTGCTGCGCCGCGCGCGGCCTAGTAGCTACCACTTGACCTACATCGGCGCACCACTTGATATGACGTCACAACAGCTGTGAAAGCTGGGGCCCAACACGTGCGCTCGCTTGCGGACGCGCAGCCTCCACCGGCGGTCTAACTCCCGCTCCTTCCGCTAGGAGCGCTGACGTCACAACAGCTGTGAAAGCTGGGGCTCAACACGTGCGCTCGCTTGCGGACGCGCAGCCTCCACCGGCGGCCTAACTCCCGCTCCTTCCGCTAGGGGCGCTGACGTCACAACAGCTGTGAAAGCTGGGGCTCAACTCGTGCGCTCGCTTGCGGACGCGCAGCCTCCGCCGGCGGTATGCTTCGCATCCTAGGCTTAACCATAAGCTAAGCCAGGCCATTTTTATCTGATACCCACAGCGCCTTTCGGCATTGCAGTGTGTGTGTGTGTGGGGGGGGGGGTTAAAAGTATATAGCACAATGCAAAATGCAAAACGCATCACATACATGTGATGAGAATAACACAAAAAGTGTGCAGCATAATAACAAAAAAAGCAGATACGCGGTCATACGCACGAAAATGGGAACGCACGCATGTGCTTACATAACAAGAGCGACAAGGCTCTTGTCACATGTAATCGTGACGTATGCCAGGGGAGACACAGAAACTACGAAATGAGAACACACACGTAGCGAAGCATAGGAAAATAGTTATCACATCCAGGTGCAACCAGCAAACCGTATCTGCAGTGAAATGGATTAAAAAAAACCAGAAATGAGTCATTTCAGGGCCGCTAAACCATTAAGTGCAGATGAAAATGCGTCTCTGGCAGTGTACGCCACAACAGCCGAGGGCAAGCGGTTCCACTGTCGAATTGTTTCGGGGAAAAAAGAAGAACTGAAATATTCAGTTTTTCAATTGTATTCGCACACTTTTTTGTCGTGATCCAAACGTAAGGACACATAATGAGGTGAAAAGATGTATTTTTCACGTGGCTACGGCACAGTGTGTTCGTCCCTTTCTTCCCTTTGGCCCTGTGCCGTAGCGCTGCTTCACTAGATATGTGAGACCAACTGGCCCACCAGTTCATGTTGTTTTCACGTGGGATACCTGTTCGGGAATGATAAATGTCATGAAAGAGCTTTAAGAGCTTTAAGCTTTAAGCGCTTGGCGCTAATATAATGTATTGTGCTAAATTTCCCGCGAAGCGAGCTTTCACAGCGAAATAATTCGGAGGCTATTGAAACTATAGAGTTTCTAAATACATCCAAGAGGGAAAGCTGGCGCCACCATCTAGACTAGTTTCTTAAAGAGTATTTTATACATCGCAAGAATTCCGTGAAGATGAAGTTTCTTACTCGACTTCGCTAGTTTTAGCTCTAAAACATTACTACAACGGCAGAAAATGAGTTTCGCAAAAAATATTGAAGGAAACTTTGTTTTGCAATCAAAATGTCCTTTCATAAATTATTCTTGCTGTAGACTGAAATAAATGAGGAAAAAAGTAGATAGGATAAACGAGGACCGAATTTGCCCATGGTGATAGGGCTTTCTCTTCATGTCTCCAAATATAGATAACCATCGAAACAATTTTTTTTTCCGTTTAAAGGACTATAGACACCAAATTTTTACTTGCGTGTTTTCTTCGTTCAAACGACGCGTTAGACATTAGTATACATGAAGCACCCAGTGGTGTTCACCTACGACCGCTAAATAATTTAGAATTGAATTGCTTCTTGACGCTGTTTCGGTTTCGGTTTCATTAGCCGAACGGTGGCTATGACGCATAGTTGATGTTTAGGTCAACTGAGGGTCAAAAAAAAAAACTGCAATATAACTGCTGATAGGTCGTTTTTTGTAATTCTACTATTGAAGCAGGCTAGTTTAAGGACTGTAGTAGGTTAAAACTATGTATCAGCTTTTATATTGCCGTTTTTTTCGTCCATCACGTAACCTCAACATCAACTACACGTCGCAGCCATCGCTCGGTTGATGAAACCGAAACCAAAACAGCATGAGATAAGATATGCAATTATAAATTATTTATCGCTTGTAGGCGAAAACCATGCGGTGATCCGTGTATTGTAATGTCTAAAGCACCGTATGAAAGAAGAAAACACGCAATAAAATTTTATGTCCATAGGTATTCAACAGGCACACTTTTCATAGCAAATATTCTATAAAAAATTTGGTAGCGCTTAGAATTATACACTTCGGGATCTTCCGTTCTGGTGCTTTGAAAAATACAAACGTTATATTATTGTTGTCTGATATTGCGGAATTAAAGTTCTGGCTTGGACTGATTGTCTCATGTTGAGCAACGAGAAATAGCGCGAGAGAAGCCGTACACGACGATAAGGAACACTTAAAAAAATACATGTATGGCCAAGGCAATCAAAGTTAAATCATTAGCTTGGCCCCAGTTTACCTTCTTTTGGCTCTCTTCACTGAACCCTGGCCTATCCCTCGTGGTGGGTATGTGCTATGCCACCAAGGCAACAACAACAACAACAATTCTGGGTTCTCAACAACGGCTGGGTTCTCGCAAACTTTCTTCTTTAGAGACCACGACCATAACCTTCGGCATATTACCTGTAGAAAAGAACTAGTGCGTACGAACTACGGTACACAAACGCTAAAGTATCGAATCGCTGATCTTCTAAATAAGTACCCGGGTATTATAGAAATCATTCACGACAGTCGTTCCATGAAAGCATTTAGCAAAAAGCTAACCCATTTCTTTTTGTGACATAGCAATGGCTTGCTTTTTCTGCACATATCTGCCCTATAAAAAAAAATAAAAAATCCATGTTCTATTAGAAAAGAAAACCTTACTTTGGCCGGCTTAGTTAAGCTCTTCATGCCTTTTGTTATGTTCAGTGACACCGATATTTGTATTTTATGTGCAATTCTGTGTAACAATATTGACTGACGAATATACTTTTTGCAGCATTTCTTAATTGTGTGCCTTAAGTGAATATGTGCTGTTTTTCTTGTTTTTTCTTTTTTTTTGTTTTCGTGTATAATGTTATATGCAATGTCTCTTTGGTGTTACGGTCTGTTTTCTTTGGTTAAACCTGCCCACTGCTCAGTTGTAGAGTGTAAAGGGGGCGGACGCTTCGTCAGACAACTTTTGATTGCCTTTTTGTTCGCCTCCTCGGCAACCAAGTGTTGTTGAAATAAATCTGAATCTGAATCTGAATTCCCCTCGTGGGTATGTACCATTCTCCAAGGACCCAACAACAACAACGGGCGCTGACTGCCAGCGCCCGTCTTCTCCGTAAGTGTTTCTTATCGTCGTGCTTATCGTACCTTATCGCTTTGTTTCAAGCAGGGCTATTGGGGGTTCGCGCCCCATGTTCCTGCTTTGCCCTGAACCCTGAACCCTGACCCTGACGGATTTTACAAAGCAAACATAAACTAGGAAGCAGGAACATGTTCTAACACAAGTCAGTGACGGCCGTGTTCATGCCGACATGCGCAACATGCCGGTATTTCCGTGCATAAATTCATGAAGTGGAAGTCGCTTCTGCATGCAATGCACGGCCCGGCGTAGCTGGGTAACTACACCACCACAAAGCGTACAAAACATCAATAAAAACTAAACTAAACAACCAAAAGATCCAATCTGTAGCGCAGTCAACAAACCACCGCATCTCAATCCGAAGCCACGACTTCCCGGTAGGCCTAGCGCGTCCTTGATGGATGAAGTACAGCGCCGCCAGCTTTCCCTCCAGTTAAAAGTAAGGAACTCTGTGGCTGATATTGCGCAATTTACTCGAGCAATCGCCATGCCAAGGCGGGAGCGGTAAGAGTTTCATTGAGGGGCAGTATCTGTGCTGCTGTGTAAGTGTTTTCCTATGCTGGCAAGAGAGGACCAGACAGTCTCTTGAAACGAGAACCCGATGCCAGGCGATATGAAAGGTAGAAAAGGGGTCGGCAATGGTGCGCTCGTAACTATAGTTGTTTCCGCAGCGAATTATAGGCTCTCGTGGTTGAGCCAGACCGCAAGCTATTCAACGGGTCAATGGACTCGCATTAACGGCCGCAGCGGCTCTTAAATGGGCGAATCCGACCGTTACAGTGCGCGACGCCGCAGCTACGGGCACAGAGGCAACGTTGTGCGCGGGGGTGGCCACAACTACGGGGCGTTCGGTCTCTCTCGCGCGGATTAGCAGCGGTCCAGGAGACGACCAATCGAGCTGCAAGAAAAAGGCGGGTGGCCGTAGATGGGGAAGCGTTTTAATGAGCCAGTCCTAATGAGACTGGCTGCTGATACGCTACAAAACTTTTGTGCGACCGTCGGAATGAGCGCGATTAGAGGGGGCGCGCTAAGCCTAAATGCAAGCGCGCGCCCCGACTCAACGAGCGAACAAAGGGGGATTACTTCTGGCGATGTATCTCTCCCATCCGTCCTCCATTCGCCCTCCTCCTCCGCTCCGCGCAACTTGCGCTTCGTTCCCCGAGAACAGTTCTCGGCAGCACAGCGAAGCCTGCAGCTGTGCGCGGAGAACGCATTGCGGAGAACGTATAGACGGTGGAAAAGCAGGCGTCATGCCGGTGGCTCGCTGAGTTCTTTTACGCATCACGCTCTCGTCGAAGAGGAGGATCATTTTCAGAGAGGGAGTTTTTGGGCATTAAGAACTCAGCGCAGCACGTGTGATGAGCACCACCAACAAAGGACGTGCGTGATGGCCTCTCCTATTAACAACGGTCGATCGCCTATATTGGCGGCCAGAGCACATTTTACAGAGCGCTGTGCGGGTGGAGGCTGTACTCCCACTCCGTACTCAAGCTCACACGCATGCGCGCAGACACACACAAAGAGAGGGAGAGAGAAAATGCGAAACGTGCACAAGTGTTAACCAAAGGATGGAAGAGGACGAGCCCAGCATTTCACTCTACTGGAGTACATGAGCGACGAGCATGAAGACGGCATATTTCCTGGGTAATTCATTTTATTAGGAGCGCGCAGCATGAACATTCGCTTAGAAACATGAACGCGCGCGACAGTGAACACTGCATACGTTAACACACGCGCTCCGTGACTTTTCGTCATGATGAAATGAACGGCGGCGTGACAAGGGCACTAACAAGAAAGGGACACCACATGCGCATTGTTAGTTAGGAACACCACGTAGCATTGTTAGGGACACCACATTGTTAGTGTCCTTGTTACGGCGTTCATTTCATCATGCACAAACTCGCCCTTCAGGCCATTCTTCTGAACTTTTCTTCATCTCGCGAAAAAGAAACGTTTAAAGCGCAGCTAAAGAAGATGGAGTGTGCAACACTCTAAATGCATTTAACTGCTGGCACAGCTGCCTCGGGGATTCGAACGTGAATGGGTGACGTTGTTCTGCATTCAACTCAGCAGTAACGCTGAGCGAGAGCTCAGCGCATAACGTGCGATCCGAGTGACGTTAAATGGGAAAAGTAAAAACCAGCAGTGCGCATTAACGACCCCAACAAAAGGTTCAGCTAGAGCAACGCCTTCCTGGAAATTTGGCAAGCAGGGCACTTCTGAGCGCCGCCTGTTTAATATTTATAGAGTTATGAACTTATTTTTTCTTCTAAACACCATGATTTTGTTTTTTTAGAAGCGTGCCCGAACTAGCATCACCAACGGCTCTTTATTTCAGTTGCGTAATCGTTCGTGTGCCGCGCACCAACTGCCTTGTCAAGCTTGCAGCTCGTAAGCAGTTAAGCCATCATCGCTCAGTGAACGAAATGAACACAGCGGAAAAAATCTGCAATGAATTATTTTGAGGCAGAAAATTAGGTGGGCGGTTAAGAAGTTGGCGGGGATAGGGTGGCTGCAGCTGGCAGAGGACAGGGTATTGGAGGGCATTAGTTAATTGGAGGTATAAAGAAGAGGCCTTTGCCCTGAGAAAAACAGCATAATGGGCAAAACCGTCAAGCGAGGCCATTATCGAAACTTTTGAATTTATGTCCACTCGTGGTTAAAACAGTCATTTTTACGTTTACATGGAAGCTTACAGTATTTTCACCCGTACACGTCGCGAGGGAGTAAAAATGTTTCTAGTGTAAGGCGCTGAGAGGAGAGATACCCGGAGAGAGATGCGTGAGAACTGAGACCGGTAAGGCTGAACTCAAGGCAGCCGCTGGTCTTGTATTCCGAATTTACTTTTACTCAGTCTATCCAACGCAGGTATAACTCCGTCTCACAAGCTGTTTGCAGCACTACAAAAGGCACAGCTCTCTCGTCCAATCAGGATGGCGCGCACTACATTAGTGTGTTCCTACGCGCCTGTGGTTCGATCCACCTGATGTCCAGGTGACTTCTTTCTACCTATAGCAGGTGGCGCTTGATGTCTTTTTATTCTTACGCCCGTTCCAAAGGGACTAGCCCCACTTTTTTTTTTGTCGCAACCTGTTCTCATCAGTTCCTCTGTTGTCGCGTCGCAGTAAATTTCAGTAATCGTGTCATGTGCATATAAATTTATTTACTCCAGCGTGCCGAGGCAGCCGAGTGTCGATGGTGGCGAAATGCAAAACAAGCCCATGTGCTGCGCGAGAGGCAACGCACATTAAACGGCCCGCGTTCAACAACACTCGGCCCGCGTTCAACGTCTCCGTTGTCCACTTGTAAAGCGTTCGCTCGCTCACCTGCGTGAGTTTTGCCGTCCTCTTGATGAGCGCATTTGTACTCCAACTGCCCCCGCACTCGACGCGAAGCGGTTCAAGAACATATAAAGCCACCTGCTTCGCCTGCTTGGGGAAACAGCGCACTGTCGATGTAGAGCACACAGGAGACACAACAGACTCGACCGACGCCATGTTGGAAAGTGGCGACGCATCACTACCTCGCAGCAGGCCTCCGCAGAGCTGTGTCCGTACGGGCTTTGTCTGGTAATTTCACCAGTGATTGAAACACTCCCTACCATTTAAATATACCTGTACAAATCATGTTTTTAGTTGCAATGCTTATTGTTTTGATTAATAGTCATACACTCCTCAAATATTCGAGGGACTATTTTCTGCGTTTCTGCAGCCCTGATTGGACGAGAGAGCTCTACCTTCCGTAGTGCTGCAAACATCTTGTGAGACGAAGTTATAGACTCGCAGCAACTACAGAAGAAATTTTCATAGAAGCCGAGTGGCTACTGCACTGCGAGTTGCTTCTTGACCTGTAAACACTTGTGCCACAAAAGTATCTGTATGTCTGCGAATTTGTAAGGGGGCAGAACCTGCGTCAAGCCATTGTCACGGCTTTCCTGTCTCCTCCTTTGAAAAAGGAAATAAAAGGAGTTGAATTGAATTGAATATACAGCGTGTTCAGAATTAGGCTTTACGGATTCTTTCAAAACAACTAACGATCAGCAGTGCACGAAAAGAATCAATGAAACTGCTGCTTTATGACCTTTAGATTATTAATATCGTTAATGGAAAGAGAACAATAATCTATGCTGCTGCCAGAATTTTGAACCAGCTTCTATTAAACTTAAAACAGATCACATTTCTATCACCGAACTAAAAATGTTCTACTGGTTGTGAACAGCATAAAAAACGTCATCACAAATAAGTGTTCCTTAAGTGCATTTCAATTTGGTATTGTAGCTTGAGCTACACTGCCCACCATGGAGGAAGGAAAGAACTAAGGAGAGGCCCTGACGTCACTTTTTGTGAAGCCGCCCCGCAACCGGAAGTTGGCTCGGCTTTCCTCACTATCTTCCTTCTCCACCGAGCTACGGGGTGGGGATCGCGCGCGGCTCGCAAGCGCTTGGTAAAAGAAAGGTATCAAAAAACCGCGCCGCTCGCCGCTACACTCCTACACCTCCCTCCCCGCAAACACGCACCTAGACACAGACCGGCGCACAGGTGCGGTGAACCTTTTCCGACGCCAGGCGAAGCAAGACGACATTGCGCGCCGCTTATAGCTCAGCTCACCATCCTCCTCGGGCTACCGTCCGCCGTGTGGCCTTCGAAACGCAGCTCAGCATCGCCGAGAGCGGCTTCATGTTTCTGTGCTGTTTGGTGAGGTGCGAAAGTTCGCTGATCAAAACAATCAACGCTTCTTCGCGTGTCGAAGCGCGGTTCCGGAGTGCCACCTTTTCGCGAGATTCATTTCAATGCATCGATTGCTCCGCGTAACGACACCAAGTTTGACGAACAAAATATCAAATGAGCGGTTATTTGCTGCATTTAAAAGCAATCTTAGATGCGTGCGTAACGTCACGACGCCAGGCATGTAGACTTTAAAACGCAAGGCCGAACACACCGTGCCGAAAGCCCGTCCACCGCCACCGAGAAACACTCGGGCCCCTAGCAACAACGACGCTAACGACGCCGTACGCCGTTGCTAGTGGCCCGAGTTTTCTTAGCAACAACGACAACGTTGCTAGTGGCCCGAATTTTTAAGCCAAAGTTTTGACGTCACTTCCGCCACATTCTTGTCAATGCATTGGGAATACGAAGGGCCTCTCCTTATTTTTCCTTCCTCCATGCTGCCCACAGTCTCGCCGTTTCGCGTGCTCTCTTGCACGACCATACTGCGCATGCTCGAGGAGGAAGTGACGTCACTAGGCACAGCTGACGGGCCTCGCCGTGTGCGCTCGCCTTCCTTTCCGTAAAATCATCGGAGTGTAAAACGTAGTCAATGCCAACGCCAACGAACACAATGAACGCCGGCGGCCTATGGCTTCAGCGCCCCGTTTCTGGCACAACTTTGTCCATGCCAACGCATGTAACGCACACCTGTCACTACGCCACTTAGTTTAAAGCACGGTTGAGGTGTCCACTGTTCCAAGAGTGCAGTTATGCCGGACTTCCCGGGTTCGAACACGACCGCGGCGGCCGCGTTTCGATGGAGACGAAACGCAAGAGGCGCCCGTGTGCTGTGCGATGTCAGTGCACGCTTAAGATCCCCAGGTGGTCGAAATTATTCCAGAGACCTCCACTACGCCACCCCTTTCTCTCTCTCTCTTCTTTCACTCCCACCTTCCTCCCTTCCCTTGCGATGCGCTTCAGGTGTCCGCCGAGATATGTGAGACAGATACTGCGCCATTTCCTTTCTTCACAAAACAATTTCCCAATTTACCTTCTCTCTGGTTCAGGTGTCCACTGAGATGTGGATACCTCGCCCTCACCTCACGCTACGTATATCCTGGCATAGCAGAGCTAAGCCACTGCCAATTTTTTTTTCATTGTGTTCGTAACTATTGTACAATGTGTTAGAAAAATTTATTCTAAACTTGTCTGGTACTTTCTTCCTGTACCTGTTGCATAGGCTCAAGTCTAGCCGAGAAGGCTAGGAGCCCAGGTGATTCGCATGTATGTTTTGTGGCTGTATCTAGCGAAATAAAATTTCATGGAAAGTCATTTTCACGCGTGCTTTACGCAGCCAGGCGGATAAATTATGAGAGGATAATGGCCGTAGTCAACCTCCAAACTGACTAAATCAGTTATTGAACTCTTTAGACAATGCAGTTAGCGTGCATATTCATATCAGAGACGGTCGCATTTTCGAAATCTTCACTATTTTGTTAACAGCTGTTCAACCACATGCAAACAATAACTGGGTCAAAAGACAAAGGTAGTTTAGGATCACTTTACAGACAAGTCAGCAGTGAAAGCACGCATAAAATGACGCTTACTATAATTAAGAAACTGGCAAATTACAGAATAGCAGATAAGAGAGGTTTTGTAAAAAAAAGGAAAAATGAAACCCCTACAGATTAAAAATCTTGCAGGATCAAAATCTGTAGAATTCAAAATCTGTGCAATTAATTGCAAAAAACTTAATTGTCAATCCTCGGTGGCCATAATGTTCATTCTTGTAAAGAAAATGAAATGACTGTGTCGAAAGCTTTCCTTAAATGAAGCAGCAGTGCGATACGGAGTTGATTATTGCGTCTAGATATGTATATAGTTTGCGTGAATTCTTGAACCGCAGTGGATGCAGATCTAGGTGATCGAAAACCGTGCTGTAATTCATATATTGTTATTTTTTTTCCAAATAAGTACGCATTTCAAGTGCTATTGCTGACCAAAAAATAGTATTGATTACACTAAGTAAAATATCGGGCGATAACTGCTTGTATCATTAACATTACTACTAGGATTATTTTAGCTACCTATAATGCGGCGGGATAAACGCCTTCATCGCGTGATTAAAAGTGTGAAGCAAAATTGGTGCAGAAATTTGCACATTATCCTTTACCGCCTTTACAGTTATACCTTAGGCAGTGTAGCTTATTGGTGTTCTCATCCTCCGTGATTCTTCTGATGCCGCCAGCTCCATGCCTGGTTAATGTAAAATAATTATTTTAAACACTGAAGAGATTTCTGAAGGAATGCAAGGAATAAGTTCTGCTTGTTATGGCTCCACGTTAGTAAGCCATTTATTAGAACTTCATGCTGTGCCGCTAAAATTACATTAGGACAAACCAACTTTGTACGAGGATTGTCAGTTGCATTATTTAGCACATTACAAACAATTTTCTTGTGGCCACTGGCGAGTTCAATAAACGATGTGCTATATAATTTCTTTTCCTGGTCATAGATACAACTGTATTCCTAGCAACATGAGAATATTGCAAATAAACATTATCATTCTGCAGTTTCCACTTAAAATATCAACTATATTCTTCTTTCATTGCTCCAAGTGTCGCTTCAGTGATGCGATGATTAAATTTCCTATCGTATTTCATGTAAGGGTAGGTCGTGTATTTGTGCGTTGGAAGTGCGAATCATTATCAAATACTGCTCTTGAGTCTAGATGAGGTAGTTTTCTCTGTAACATCGTAATTAATTTGAGCAGTGTTTTTATTTCGTTTTTAAATATGGTGATCTACTTTGTGCTGAAGTGAGAATTCTGGAGAACGGTGGGTAATGGTTAAATCTATACGCTCGATGTGACATTGTCCATAATAAAAAAAATTGTCTAAAATTGTTGCAGGTGTTGATGTTAGCCTGGCCGGCTCCAGTATTGTGCTTTTAATTTTAGAGGAATTCAGTAGGTGCAGATACTCAATATTGGTGCTGCGCATACGAACAAGTCTTCTCGTCCTCGAATGTCTGACCACCATGCCCAAGCGTGTGCCTAGATACTCAATATGCATTTTGTTAGTGAAAGTGTTAAGGTCGCAGTTATTATAACCAGTTACTATAACCGCACAATTACTTTGTTGCTGCCAATAGGCCTTGTAAATAACATTCCATCCCGTCGAGAAACAGGCATACACTAGAGTTTGATGATCTGTATATTACTCCTACTGTTGCCCACAAAATCGTTTGGTCTAACGAGATTCTTTCCCACTAGCAGATCTGCATTTATATTGCACTAAATTTGATATTACTGAATTATATTCCTAGACTCCTCCATTTCTTAGAATTCTCCTAGCATATGTGTGCTCCCAGTTATTCGCCTCCATCTTTTCACCTCAGCCCCTGCAATCAGGAATTCAAGGCTATGGCGATTGACGCGAAATTCTTCTCTGTTGAGATGAAGCCGGACTACAGGGAGTTTTTTTTTTAATTTCAGTAGGCGAAAGTTAAAGTGGCACTGTTATCAGCTCCACCTCTAGTTCTACGTCGCGGACAGGTGAAACTCCATGAGAACAGCTAAGTCCCGTCGGGAGGATTTTGGAGCCAATCGCCACTGCCTTGCATGTGTAATTACGCGGACAATATGAAACCCGGAATTCAAATATCCTGGGAGAAGCGCGCGCTGTAGGATAATTTTACAAAGTGCAATATAGGAATGTGGCCGCCTGTAAGTAATAAGTACGAACAGGCAGGCTAGCTGCAGTGGCTATAAGTTTATTCCTGAATTTTACTTATTTAGAATCATGACAACGACAATTCTCATCGCACGTGGTGTTCGGAATGACTAAAAAAAAATCACCAAAGTCTAACTCTGGACATCCTGCATATCGCTTCTGGCTTTGTGAGTATATGCAGTGGTGTTCAGAGGAAAGGAAAAATGATAAAGCATTCCCCGAGTAATGTTCCAAAGATGTTTGGTTTGGTTTATTGGGGTTTAACGTCCCAAAGCAACTGAGGCTATGAGGGACGCCGTAGTGAAGGGCTCCGGAAATTTCGACCACCTGGGGTTCTTTAACGTGCACTGACATCGCACAGCAAATATCACACAAGGTTATCAAGTACAATGACTGTATAGAATCTGAAAAAGTTAGCGCAACACAACAACAATCACGAGAAAGACAGGACGACGCGCTTCCTAGCGCGTCGTCCTGTATATCTTTCTCTTGATTGTTTTTGTGTTGCGCTAACTTTTTCAGAAACTATGCACTAACTAGCCCAGCAACAAATTTTACTTGAGTATTCTATAGAAACATTTTATCAAACGTAGCACACAGTTAACATACTTTTCGCTGGCCAACGATTACTAACATCAAAGTTTCACATGCATGATTGGGAAAGGACAGCAGGGGAACGCTCGCACGTACAAAACAAGCATGTTTTTGAACATATCTGCTGCACTGGGGTTGTAAGACGCACGGGTTGCGCTTCCCGAGCAACCGCTCGCAACAAACCAATGATTTAAATGTACAATTTGATTAACTCGTGCTGTTTACGGCGTTGCTGCTTTTTTTTTCAGTTAAAAATACTGATTCCCCCTTTCATGTTAAATATGGGTTTGTACGCAATTTTTGTTACCTTGAGGTCCGCAAATAACTTTAAAGAATATGTCCGTAGTTCAATGTATATCAATTTTGCACTTTTGATGAATCGTGATTGCATATAATGCTAGCTCTCTTTTTGCTTCCTTGTTTTTGCCAAATGTATGCATTCACTCTGCAGTGTCAGTACCGCTGCCTGCTTGTGCGGCAAGTTCTTTGCTGGGACAAGGGCCTAGTCAGCCGGTCACTGTTATAGCCATTGCCTCTGCCGCATGACAGTGCTTGTGGCATGTCTAAAGCAAGACACAAAGAAAGAAACAAAGAAACAAAGAAAGAGAGAGAAAGAAAGGAAGAAAGAAAGGAAGGAAGAAGGAAAGAAAGGAAGAAAAGAAGGAGGAAGAAAGGAAGAAGGAAAGAAAGAAAGGAAGAAGGAAAGGAAGGAAGAAAGAAGGAAATAGAGAGAAAGAAAGGAGGAAAGAAGGAAAGAAAGAAAGAAAGAAAGAAAGGAAGAACGAAGGAAAGAAAGAAAGAAAGAAAGAAAGAAAGGAAGAAAGAGAGAAAGAAAGAAAGAAAGAAAGAAACATAGTTGCCACGGTGAACAGTTTGCTAATAATCCGGTAGGCGTGTTGTGATGATGCCACAAAGTCACGTGACCTCGGTGGCAGGTAGGCCACTTGCTTTCCTTGACACTCCGATGACGCCAGGGTTGTCGTTGAACGGAGCTCCTAACGCCGTTGTGTTAAAACGTCAGCGCCTTCGTTCGTCAAACACCTTTCAACGGAATGGCATGAGAAAAACGAGGACAGATAAACGGCTGAGAGACCAGCCGTAAGTTGATACACAGGTCTATAAGCGTGCTCCAGAACTATCAAGGCCTTGGCTGCTTTGTTATCGCTTTAAATGGCATTAGTTGTCATAAACTGCGTACACCTTTCAGATCCAAGTTTACTTTCTCATGGAACTCTCAAGTTTTTAGCAAAAGCGCCTCTTTTATTTGTTATGAAATAGTATTAAATGGCTCCTCTACATGAAAAATCGGCGTCGCCGAAAAAGTGGCGGCGTTACAAAACTCCCGATTGGTCGAAACCGTGTGACGTCATCAAAGGCGGGAAAATACGAAATGTCAACCGGTAATGAATAGTACTACAGTATACAACTTACTATATAGTACTTACAACTGCACCAACTACAAAAGAATCTAATAGGATTAGAATATAATTAAAACAGAATTACAATGCAGTTCCAATAGAATCGAAATGCTTCTTTCTTTAAGCTCCTTAAATCCTCCGGGCAATTTTTTTTTCTGCCTCACGACTGTGCCCAGGCGTCCAGCACAAGACGCACTTTCTTTTCTGCCTTCGGTGAATATAGGGCCGATGCTTTGGCGAAGACTCTCAAACAAACGACGCAGATTGCCTCCAACAAGTGAGAGATCGAAGACAACGCCGTGCAGTTGCCATGCGATTGGTGCGTGCTTCGGATCCTAAGTGTCTCTCGACCCGCGAGCGAGTCGCGCGACACTCGCATAGACGCTCGCGCAGCGCGCAGAAGCCGAGCCGGACGTGCGTCAAATATTGAACCGGGCCGACGCCGGGCTATTGATCGGTCGGACGCGGGGCGGGGGCGCGCCGGCAGCCGCCGCCATGAAAGATGCACGACAGCTGACATTCGAATACGCGCGCCGCCGGAGCAGCGGGTGGATTAAGCCGCAAGCGGAGGGCCCCCGGGCTTCTCTCGTCCACACTACTGCTGCTGACACGCGATGGCAAAGAGATTGGCCTCACGGTAGCTGTCGAGCATGAGCGCTGATCGCGCGGTGCGCGTGCAGTAATAATATCGGCGACCCGCTGCCTCTCGCGGGCACGGAGATTAGGGACGGGCATGCACGTTCAAGGGAAACGTACCAAGGTCGAACGTTCCAAATGCGCTTGTGCTTGGAGGTTAAGGGCGAGAGAAAATTGTCAAAAGGAGGAGGAGGAAACAAATATGTAAACAGCAGTCGGTGCGGAGAACACGAGTTAACCTCCGCTCTGTCTTCTTCTCACAAACACTTCGGAAATTTCGAAGCGGAACTCACCTGTCCCTGAGTACCAGTCTGAAAAGCTGTTCACGTAGTACGTTTTTCCCGTGAACCATCCGCATTGGTCATCTGATAATCGTTGACTCACGGCTTCTTAGGCCTCAGCGGACTCCTGGAAAGACGGCTGCGTGGCCTGAGCTCGTGCTCGCCGTATAGTGTGTCTTAGTTTTCGGGTTTATATTATTGTTCGTTAACGGTAATTCTGATAAGAGTTGAGGCTTATTACCACTTGCGAGACGCAGACGTTGCGCAACTGGCTTTGGCCGATTCGCTGCGGTTCCTCCCTGCTTTAATCTGCTTCGGCACCGTCCGAAATCCGTCAAGTGAACTTCCTCAACCTGCCGGTGTGGATGTGCCCCTGGGGCGATGGTGCCAGCTGTCAGCGACAGTATACGTCGTTGTTGAAAGCGTTTATTGGCCAAATTGAACATCTGTCAGCGACAGTATACGTCGTTGTTGAAAGCGTTTATTGGCCAAATTGAACATAAACTGCTGTCTATATTTCCCTTTCTTACCATTGTTCAGCGTCAGTGCTGCGCCGCACTAAGTCCTGCCAAGTAACATCGCCTTGTTACCGTCGGCGCAATATCGCAACTGCAGACGGCGTTTCTGCATTCTTAACGATGGCAAGCTCTGCTGTGCTGGTATAGGTTCCTTCAAAAAATTGGCAGTGGTTTAGTTCTGGTCAAACCTGGAGGATTGCGAAAGCAACGAGGAAAGAGAGAGAGAGGCGATGGGGAGCCCGCGGCAGCGCCGGCGGCCCCGGCACGCTAGCTGTGTGCCGCTACTGCGCATGCGCAACTTGCGAGCGCGGCGGCACTTCTGAGTCCCCCGCGCAGCGACGGTGGCGGTGCGCCAGCTGTGCGCCGTGTGACGTCACTGCTCCTCGCGCATGCGCAGTGTGGCCTTTCGTCAGCTCCGCGAAACGGCTCGGCGACTCGCGTAGTGTTGCTTTCGCAACAAAACGATTCGAAACATTTTATGGTGCTCATCCGCCCAAGGTGCTCCTCCCTGCAGCAGGGTGCACAAGTGAGTGTCGTTCGCCCTCCGCAAAGAAGCTACCGCCGCTGCGCGGCTGCAGTACTCCCTGGGGGGTAAGAAGACCACGGGGAACAAATACTGCCGCACATACATAAGAAAACCGCTGTTTCTCTCACCGTTGAGAGTACGTGTAAGCATGAAATGCTCTGCAAGACAAGCATAACAGCTCATGGCAGGCTTGCAGATAGTGGTAGCCGCACTTGGACGTCGGCCAGGTTCCCTGGCTGCCGTACGTGTCGCAGCCTGCGCCTGCATCTGTTCTTCCAGCTGGACAGTCTTCCAGCTTCCTAGCTGCTTTCGCGGTTTGACGAGCCACCTCGGTAAATCACTTCTCTTCGGGATTCGGCGTCCCTCGTCGCTTTTGGTCCTCTAGGCGCCGCCAGGTTCTGTCGCTTCGCTTTTTTGGTTTGGTTTTATACGGTTTAACGTCCCGAAGCGACTCAGGCTACGAGGGACGCCGTAGTGAAGGGCTCCGGAAATTTCGACCACCTGGAGTTCTTTAACGTGCGCTGACGTCGCAGTGCTTTGACAGCCCTCTCTGTGCTCTTCGGTGCTTTGGCTTATTCACGCGCTGTAGCGCTCGCCCTCTCTTCTTCGACCTTAAAGGCGCATTAAGGAGGATTCTGAGCTCGTCTTTTTGCAGCGGGAACTTGATCAACACACTCCGAGAATTCTTGGAAACTTCGAATTATTGTCCTGTGCGCCGATTTCTCCATAAAATCGGGTTAAATGTCCCGGATGCCGCCTTTATTTTTTTAAAAACTTACCCCGAGAGTAGGAGGAGTCAACGAACGCGTGCAGTGCCTTTCAGCCAGTCGCGTAGCGGTTTTGCTTTGAGTTTTATTTTGTTTTTAGGTTTCCGTGAATAAATAGTGTCAGTATAACCACAAATTACGCCCGCGGAAATAGGAATACGCGTGGACTCTTTGCTTTCGCAGATTGCTCCGCGCATTATTACGTACCACTCCGCCGACGACAGAGCGGCAACCCGCCACGTGACTTGCTGAAAGGCACTCCCCGCGTTGGTTGACTCGTACTCTCGGAGGTCAGTTAAAAAAAAAAAAACGCGGGAGCCGGAATGTGCTCCAAACATACGCACACACACGTATATATAAAAATATATATACATACATACACCCTAGCCCTACACATCCATCAGATAAAGAGCATGGGACAGTACGGGCTATAGAAAGAACTGACAGAGTTCATCTTACGATCTTAACTACAAACTCGGCTTCGCCCTTATATAGTCCTACTCAGGGGTGTCCGGACCTGCGCAGGTTGTGGCCTGCCGATCAGCAAACTTATGTCAGTTATTACTATTACTACTGATTTATTTTATGTGTAGTAGAAAAAAATCAAGTTCATATGCAACGGTCTATTATTTCATGACCTTGATTCATTCATAAACAACTTAAATAAAGCATTAATTAAGCGCCATTTTTATGAGAGCACATACGACTCCTCCAAAGTAGGTATGCCTGAATGAGCATATTGCACTTTTTTCTATGCAAGAAAATGACTTTGAGCGGTTTATGAGAGTTTTAACGGGTGCTGCATGTGTTCTTAATATGTGTAATGTGATCAGGTTCTGTTTACACGATGCATGTCGAAATGATTCCATTTAGTTAGGCATAGAAACTGCTGCCTTGAGATGATTCAACTTAAATTCAACAGAAATTGCTCAACAGTAAATCTCTTGACTGCGCTCAACAAAAATTCCGTGTAGCGGGTGTTGAGTAGTCTCAACATACATTGAGTTCATGTTGGTTTCCAGTTGATTCAACAGGAGCTCAACAAGGCGTCAACTGAAGCTCAAAAGTCATTTTTGTAAGGGTAACCTCCTTCTATGGGGAAATCGGCCACACAGGACAGTAATTCGAAGTTCATAAGAATACTTGGAGCGTGTAGATTGAGTTCCTGCGGAAAAAGGGGAGCTCAGAATCCTTAGTGCACCTTCAAGGGCACCTTCGGCAGCATTCTTACAACTATCCGCTGCAACTTAGAGGCACAGTTCGCAACACAGGTGGCTCTCATCCATCCAGCTCCATTGCACCGCCATGGTGGTAGCACTACAGCCATTCAACGTTTGAAAACTCAGTAAGGCGTAAGATGACGAAGTCGACGATATATCGGCTGTAGGAGGATACAAATAAAAATAAAAAAACAGCACTATCTTGGTTTGCCCAATGATAGGAAAGCTAAAAAATAATGACGGAGCTGCAGTTAGTTCAATGACAGAAGGTGATCAGCTTGTTCATTGCACGCAGGCTGCCCGTCTCTTTGGCGACGTCCCTCGAGTTGGTACCTCGAAGTAGCAACCATCACCGTGACAGGTCTCCCGTCCGAGACGTGCGGATAGCTTGCTTGAACGCGGTCCAGATTAGGTGATATGCGCGGCGGCCGAAAGTCTCCGTGATAAACACGAGGGGGCCACAGAGCATCGCACAGCCGGTATTATCTCAGCGCCGACTCTCCCCCCACGTCTTCTCTTTGTTTTGGCCGTCGTGTCAACTGGGCTTCCCGTTCTCCACTGGAGCGACACAAGCCCCTCATTCGACATGTCAGCCGGGACAAAAACACGGCCCGGCTGGCCAGGGAAAGTAAGAATAAGAAGGGCGCCCCGTTTGCGCCGGGCTGCCCGAAACAAAAGCCTCGCGGCGAGAGAGCCCAGCACGCCCAAGGGAGGCGAGCGTCGAAGGAAGAAGGGGGGGCGGCAGATCACAATAACGCCGAGTGCTATTGAGCGAACCCGAGGAGAGGGTTGTTGCGGCCAAGGGAAAACGTGCCGCCGGTGCTCGGCAAACAAGACGAGGAAAAACAAAGTGGCCGCGGCAGGGACGAAGCAGCGCGGGACACGCGCACACAAAATAAAAAGGGGAGGCAACAAAAACACAGCGAGGGAAAAGGACTGCGCTGAGCCATGTCTACGGAGGCAGCCAGAAGGACATGCGTGGAAGGGGCAGAAAGGGTTCTGGCGGCGCTGGCCGGGATAGGGTGGAGAGGGCGGAGGGAGTCGTGCTCAGCGCGGAGAGAGGGATGTTCTGTATCAGGGAATGAACAATGTTCTAGAATATAGGGACAACTCAGCGAGTCGCGGATATGGTGCTCGGGGATACGCGAGGGGGGAGAAGAGGAAGAAAAGGCAGCAGCCCTGGAAAGATTCGGTGGCTGCGGCGGCAGGGAAAGGAGTGGTGGCGCTAGGGAAGAGGGGGGTCGTAGCGCGTATGGCGAATTGCCGCGAGGAGAGACGGGCCCGGGAGCTGTGCCCGACGATCGACAAGCGTCGGAGGGGCGGCAGCAGCGGCAACAGCGGCAGCGCGGCAATAGCGGCGGCAGCGAATGGGTCGTAGTAGGAAGCCCCACGTCCATCCTCGAATCTTCCCGGCCGATGCGTTGCAGAGCCGCCGCAGGGCGATCAGCGCTGCTCGTCCCGTTTCTTCCCCCGCCGTGTGCGTGCTGCCTCGTTCTTGCCCCCCCCCCCCCCCCCCCCCCCCCCCTTCCTTCCGCCGACCGCCCTTGATAGGAAACACTCGGGCCATAAATAAATCGCGCCCGGAACAACTCTTCTGCGCGCGTAATATTTCAAAGCCGTTATTGGCTCTTCCGCTTTTCCCCTTCTTCCGAGAATGGTTCCAGAGAGGAAGGCAGGGGAGAGGGGCTTCGACCCTCGTTCCTATGCGGAGGGAGAGCAGCAAAAAATGGGCAAAGAAGGAAGAGGAGGCAGGGAGCAGGCTCGATCGGTCCCAGAACAGAGACCCTCGATCTGACCCGCGGGGCGCGAAGGGATGCCGCTAAGGCCAAAAGCGGGTTCCTAAGATTGCCCGCCGGCTCTTGTCTGCTGGCTGCCTGTGTTCGTGGCCTGACTGGCCGCTGTTCGGCGCGCCACCGCTAAGCGGAGAGCACACAAGGCGGCCTCAGCCCTCGTCGGTTTACTTGTTGAATTGCTTTTAGTCCTGTGCCCTACTCGCTGTGATCAGGTAGGCGTTCATCGTACGCGATAGGCTTTGAACCAGCTACCTAACTAGACGTCTTGTGATGTGGGACCGGGAAGAAGACTCATTATTTTGAAGCGAAAATGAGATTCTCAAGAGCAATGCGATTTCTCTGGAGAGGCCAAGGGTAAAGTTAATGACGGCAGCTTCGGCAGGGAGCTTCGAATGTAGACGAAAAAAACAAACGGGGCTGGAGTGTATGATAAAAAAAGAAAACATTGAATCCCTTGTGTATCTTTGTCGAGAGTAGCCTACAAGCAAATAAACGATTGTGGTCTACTCTTGACGATGACTGAAAAAAAAACCAGAAAAAATTCGAAAATGTGTATGAGGTTGAATGGACCAACAAATACGATCACAACACATTTGGCTTAGTTTTATAGGATGTACATCCTAAAGCAAACCAGGCTTTGAGGGACGGCGTAGTGGAGGGCTCTGGACAGTTTAGACCACCTGTGGTTCTTCAGTGTGCACTGACATCGCACAGTACGCGGGCATCTAGCATTTCGTCCCCATCGAAGTGCGTTCAACGCGGGCGACATGCCCGCGACTTTCGCCTACATTTGCGGTGCAGTGCACATTAAAGGGCAACAGCAGCACTTTTTTGAGAATTTCGCGATATTCAAAGATTCAAATCTATATAAGCTGCAGGTAAAGCATGCCAAGTGTTTTTGAACTAGCATTTAAAATAGTGACGTAATCGACGATTGAAATTTGCGCTTCTCCTCAA
This sequence comes from Amblyomma mixtum, assembly GCF_055824585.1. NCBI lineage: Eukaryota > Metazoa > Arthropoda > Arachnida > Ixodida > Ixodidae > Amblyomma > Amblyomma mixtum. The sequence continues at coordinate 26,900,126 of NC_143017.1, forward strand.
TGCACCAGAGGAGAGCAGGGAAATTCAGCGTGACGTCACGGAAGGTATGATTTCAAATTACCGCTGTCGTCAGCCACACCCTGCCGTGACTCGTTAGACGCTTCCAAGCAACTCTCGGCAGTGTTTGCCTTCGGTGGCGTTGGTTTTTTTCTTGAAAGAAAGCAGGCGTTAGTGCGTTGGAAATGTATCTATACCTTCGATGACGTCATCATGCGCCCCCCACTTGGCGTTGTGCGCTGCGGAGAAGCTTGAAGGGCTTCCGGATTTTAATCGGCGATTACTTCACTATTTCAAGTGCTAGCCCAAAAATTACGAGGAACTTTAGCGGCTAAAGTGGTGAGAGGCGAAAGCCTGAGAGCTGCATTCTGCTACGCGATTGTTCACTGCACATTTTGTTGGTGCATTAATTAACTGCCAATTAATGACGCTTATAAGCTTCGCCTTTAGGAGTGGAACGCGACAGCGTGTTGTAGCGCTGCCACGGAGTCCAAGGAACGCCGCCACCCGTTCGGCGCGATGCGTTGCCCTTTGAACGCAACGCTTTTTGAGGAAAGGAAATGGGACTGTAATTCTCTGTCATCTTGGTGGACACCTGAGCCGCACCGTACAGGAAGGCAGGAAGTGTGAGTGAAAGAAGAGAGGCCGTAATGAAGAAAATGAAAATTGTATTTGAGGAAACGAAATTACGCATTAACTGTCTCACATATCTCAGTAGACACTAGTCGAAAATTGTATTTGAGCAAACGAAGTTGCGCAGTAACTGTCTCACATATTTCGGTGGACACCCGTCAAAATTCGCGCGCGGTGACGTCACGACAATTTGGACCAATCTGAAACGCAGACAAATACGCCTTGCTCGTTGGTAAATTGGTTTTCGAGGAAAGGAAATGTATCTGTCTCTCATATCTCGGTGGACACCTAAACCTCGCCGTAACGGGAAGGGAGGAAGATGGGAGTGAACGAAGACACCGTATTCACTAGACGCATCTTTGTTCATTCCAAACCATTGAGCTGGCATGGCGGAGTGGTAGCGTGCTCAACTCGCAATCCGGAGACCGGGGTTCGATTCCGAAGCTCGGCCAATTTCTTACTCGGTTTTATTTATCTGGTCTTTCTAGAAAGGTTAATTCGACTAATTGGTTGAGTAAGCAATTACCTAAACTCAGTCAAACTTTCTTGGAACATCACTATACGATCCCTTTAGTTGGTTGCTTGGTTAGTAGCCAAAGTACAATTGGCCCCGTTTGAAATTCGCGCACTGTGACGTCACGACCATATCGACCAATTGAAAAGCGTGACATTTCTGTCGACACCTCCTGCTTACAACGATGAGACATTAAAGGCTTCGCCTTAAAAAGACTTCACATGCTTTTTACCTGCAAGTTTCACACATTCGATCCTCTTAAGTTCGTTGATTTCTAAAACGTATGCAGTTTCCCTTTAAAAACCCCAGGAGGTTGAAATTATGCGGAGCCCTTCACTACGGCACCCCTCACAGCCTGAGTCGCTTTGGGACTCTAAACCTATAAACCCAAACCAAATGTGCCGTAATCCTGTTTGCTGTCCCATTTAAACCTGTACATATTTTTTTTCAATAAGGATGAAATGCATTGCTTTACTTACGCAGCACATTCTAAGGTGGTTTTCTACCGGAGACGTGTGCTTCCAGAGGGGTGCGTGTTCTTCGGTTTTTGGACGCATTGAGATGCATTAAGGCTGACATGAATGTCGTGCGGCGGTAGCTTTCGTTTAAGCACACGCAACACTGGATCTACGCCACGGACTGTTTACCTGCGCTAGGCGCCCTTCTTTGTTCAGAAGCGCCTATGTTCGTTATTTAGTCCCCAAGCTGGGGAATACATACACAACAAAGACGTTGCGTGTGTCTTCTCACCCACCTGTTGGCACGCGCGTTGTCCTGGCGCCACGGTTTCCACCTGGCTGCTCGAGTTACGCACTGCTGCCGGTAACACGACGAACCTTTGTCGTCATTCTAGAAACTTGAAAAGTCGGCATATCGCGCTTCCGTTCTCGGCGCGGGATTTTTTTAGCGCGCACCATACCATAACACACAATACCATACCATACCATACCATACCATACCATACCATACCATACCATACCATACCATACCATACCATACCATACCTAACCTAACGATATCATACCATACCATATCGTACCTAACCTAACCATACCATACCAGACCGCACCGCACCAGACCACACCACACCAGACCACACCACACCACACCACAACACAACACACCACACCATACCACACCACACCACACCACACCACACCACACCACACCACACCACACCACACCACACCGCACCGCACCGCACCAGACCACACCACACCACACCACACCACAACACACCACACCACACCACACCACACCACACCACACCACACCACACCACACCACACCACACCACACCACACCACACCATACCATACCATACCATACCATACCATACCATACCATACCATACCATACCATACCATACCATACCATACCATACCATACCATAACATTCGAACGGAGGATAGAATGTTCGGCTTCAGGTTCGGCCACAGATTCGGACAACGTTCGACTGAACCACCAGAGAATAGGAACTAAAAAACTTCCGTGCTTACAAAGTGCCTGGCGTCGCGGGCGGACAGAGGACCGTATAGGTTGTACGGCTTGTCGCTTTGAGAAGCTGTACGTCACTGCCATCGCCAAATTTTGCTTTCCTGCGCCGTTGACCCGCAAAGGCGCAGCTCCGTGACCTTGCTGTTCAGAAGGGCTGTTTAGCTGGCTAAGTTCAGCCCACGAGGGAGTGACGTGTCGTTGAAGCGAGGACACTGGTTCAGGAGACATTCGACTGCCTTCTCCAAGTCAGCGTTGCAGCACGGATGACGTGACAACGATGTGAACGGCGCTGTAAACTCATCGAGTTGGATTATCGGCGTCAGGGTGGAGTCACAATAACGTGAACTTGACGGTAGGGCGCTGCACCCTTCGTTTTGGGACTCCTACCTCCCTCATCTAGAGCAATGGCGCACCGAATTCGTTTTCTTTTCCAAGTTTACGAAATCTCAACTCTGGAGGAACTGCCTAATGTGTTCCCCGTACTTTTAAGGAATAGAACAACCTTCCTGATGAAACTGTATCTATTACTGACATAAATAACTTTCGCAAAGCTTTGGCTGGTGTCGTATAAACTCTGACGATTTTGTTCTGCACTAATGTATTTTTGTCTTGGCTAACATTGTATACACGGGATTAATCGTTTATGTACCCGTTTCCTTTTTCTCCATTCTTCGTTGTATATTTTCTGCCCACTCCCCTCTGCAATGACTGCAAGGCCCTGAGGGTAAAATAAAATAAATAAATAAATAAAAAAGTTGCCTGGAGATGCCCTGATGGCCCTCTCAAGCCTCTTTAATCCTCGTTAAAATATGACTGTTTCATCCATGTTTCCTGAAGTCATAAAACGGGCATGAAGAATGCAGCCTAGTTCGTTCCGTATTCTCAGCGGAGTTCGCATAGCGTTTCGTCAACCTATACACCCGATTCCACAAACAACAATCCCAGCGCTGTGCAACGTGCAGGCATTTCTTTGCAGCTACTCACAAAAATTGAGTGCGCAGCGCCGGCAGCAATAAAGCGCCAATTCTGCTAAGCGGAAGGCCCCTGCCGGCGGTAACGGCTGCCACATTGTGAAAGGCAACAAGCTACGCGAAAGCGTCTTACTGTGGCAGGTCGGGCAGATTTTTTTTTATCTGTCTTCCTTGTCCACTCTACTATTTGCGGCCGCACTACGGTGTTAGCTGGAAATGTTTTCATCAAGAAACTCTCGGAAGAAAAGTAAATACCAACTCGAGAGTCAAAGTTAAGCGGAAAGCGGTGATTATGATCTAATTTTCGGCGTTTGAGGAACAAATAGCTCAAAGCATAAAACGCAGAGGGGCTTCTGGAAGAGCGGATCCGTTTTTCAGGCAGGTTGCGCTAAGAGCGTGCCAAACGTTACATGAGGAGGATAACTTCTCGCGGCGGCCAGAACGCAAGCGGAACGGGCAGAACGAAAAGGAAAATGACGTAAGCCCCAGCCAACCAAGAGAGAGCACGAGACGGTGGAGACAGGAAGGCGAAGAGAGGAAGACGTGATCTTTCCTCACGTATACACTGAAACAGGAGCTTGATGCTTTTTAAGACAATTTCTTTTGGTTTATTTCGTTTTCGTGAGCACTGTTGTCGTCCGTGCAAGTGTTCGCCATGGTGGCCTGTATAAAGGAGGCTCGTATCGCTACCGAGCAGGAAGGAAAACAGACAAACTGAGGGGAGGAACAAAGAGAGAGAGAGAACGAGGAGAAAAAGAGAAATGAAAACTCTCGTGGGTCCTAAGCCGAGGCGCCTCTGTGTCGGCACAACGCGCAGGAAGCCGCGTTGGTGGAAGTAAATGCTCCGAAAACTTGCGGCAGAGAAGGGGCTGTGGTGGCAAATATTTTCTTTCGGAATTAGTGGCGTGTATTAGGGCGCTCAAGGGGCTCTCGAGGCGACGCCCGTGTGGCGGCGCTCGGCAAACACGGCTACGTCGTCACCGGTCTGCACATGCGCGTGTACTTGATCGACGACGCGGAAAGCTTTCGGCGAGCTCCCTGTGTGGTTCTCCACCAGCGTTGCCTCTCTCCGTTCTGTCGTGGTCCTTGATATCCTGAGTCCCGAAGCCTGGCTCTCTTTGGGTTTCCCGCGCTCAAATATCGGTCCATTGTTCCATACAGAGCTGCCCATGCAAGTGCGACCAAGACGCCGGCAGCTGGCTTCCTTCCCCTCCCTCCCATCTATTCATTCTCTTTCCCCACTTCACCGAGTTTGCGCGGTGCGCCCTGGAAATAAAACGACGGTTGTTAAATAAACGATGAAAAGTTGCGAGAACACTTTGTTAAGTAAAGTGTTGAGAGGGGAAGCCGAGGACACTATGCCGTGACGACCCCCGGTGGATGTGACGTCACACCGTTCTTGTGGCTACATTGATACCCAAATTATACATCTTTCGAGGATCTTAAGTGTTAATTACGCTTAATTACACATTTCTCCATCTAATTTGACACAAATCCGACGGTTTTCCGACCATTCTGCGAGAATTTTTACTATGCCGTGACGACTTCCGGTGGATCGAACGTCACACTGGTCTCGTGGCTATATCGACGTCCGCGCTATTTCGACGCAATATCGACATTTTTGCCTATAAATAATTACCTAATTAATCTACAGTCATCAACCTTGGCTTCTAAATTCATTTTTTTCTCCTCTATCTAAAGGTGCCATTGGTTTTCGTCTATCTTTTTTAGTTTCCGAGTTGAACGCGTGGGATACGCTTTGTTAACGTACGACAGTATGAGCCATTAAAGGCTTTCGCCTTAATAAGAACTTTATTTTCTTCATCATTACGTGATGCAGGAAGCGTGCAGAACGAATAGACAACACTCTAAGGGATTTTTCGTCTTTTAGGGAGTAACTACGAACGTTACTTTCCCGGAGACGACGTGTGGTGAGTTAGTGGTTTTTGAGGCAAGGAAATGGCGCACTAACTTTCTCACTCCGCGGTAGACACCTCAACCGCGCAGTAAGGAAAGGGATAAAAGAGGGAGTGAAAAAGAGAGAGAGGTGCAGTAGTGGAGGGCTCTGGAATAATTTCGGTCACCTGGGGATCTTTAAAGTACACTGACATCGCGCAGCTAACAAAGCGCCTTTTGCGTTTCGCCTCCACCGAAATGCGGCCGCCACGTTTTAATTCGAACTAAGGTACTACCTCTTTCTAATAAACACACACTCATGAGCATACATCAGTAGGCATATTAGACTACGTGATCACCACAAAACGAAAAAGGGTAGCGTGTCTGGGCAGTGCATCCTAAAAACTTATTTAGAAGCCACTGGTCTGACTAGCAACACAAGGGTCATGATCTCAATTTTATTAATAATGACCTATGATCTCAATTTTATTTGCAGTGTAATTATTTTACTTTACATCCTCGCATGCCATAATAAAATTTGTGTCATGCTACGGCATCATTACCATGATCTAACTCAAGTTTCACTTATTTTTATTCCGCAGCTCAATGCCTGACGTCAGAGCCTCTCGGCCAATCAGGATTTTCTCTACATGCGAACGCCAACAACGGTGGTGGTTTAACCGCTCAACGGGAGGTTAACGCCATCGCGTAACAAGGTGACGGAGCGGCACTTCAGATAAGGTTCGATAACGTGGTTTTATCACCAACCATTGTTGTTGCGGCGCTGCGTAGCATTCCACTCAACGCTTCGTAGCATTCCACTCAGCGCTTCGTGCCAGAGCTCTCTGCAGTAACTCTAATTGCTCATCTGTACCAGGTCTGGACGTAGTCCAAGTGTGTACTAGGACTCAGATGTATCCACAGCACTCTTCCTTAATATAAATGCACTGTGACAAGTGTAGGTCGCGGCGATATTGAGGTTTCAAGGCTATATCTGTCATGGAACCATGTTTCATTTCCTTCTGACGCCGCTTGTACACATCCCTCTTGATCAGAACCCAAAATTCTGTTTTGTTTTCTTTTTTTTTACGATCCACGGCACGTAACGTGCGCAAGCAAAATACCGTTTCTGCTAAGACCTGCGCTGGCATGCGTTACGTTCAGCTCCGCAGGTAATGAAGGAAAAAAAAAATAAACCCAGCCGATAAGCAATGCGAGCGTCATCGGCTGACGCGTAACGGGGCGGCACGTTGTGCCTGTTTCGACTTGATAATGTGCGCTGACGTTATCTATGTATATGCCCAGCTCCAAGTCAGCGGGATCCCACAGTGAGGCTCGAGCGACGCCTAACGCCACCGTCGGATCGGTCGAGCGCAGCCTATACACGCACGGCTGAACATGCGTGTGCCCGAGACAACAACAAACAGAAGAGGAGGGGGAAGGAGGGGCGACTTGGGATGAAAATATAACTGGACTAAAACAGTAACGAGTTTACATTTCGGGGTCAACAGTTTCTAGAGCGTTTTGATAAAGTGCACTGCAGTTATCGGCCTAGTCCTACGCAAACAGCAGCCTGTTATTTTGAAATGCGCAATCAGCCATCTGTATTGTCACATATCTGTGACGGAAGTCAATGAAAGACGCTGGGAACTTATTCGGCGAAATTTTGTTTTCTCTCTGAGACTGGGGAGCGCTAGGTTCTAGGTAAGGGAACAACACACACAAAGAAACAACACGAGACACGAGCGCAACACGCAACACGAGTTACACGAGAACCTAGCGCTCCCCAGCCTCAGTATGCTTGACCCACTAGCCCCCTACAAAGCTTTATTGACGTTTATTTTCTCTCTGAGCTCGGCGGTGCCTATAGTAGGAAGTGCACGCGGTGGTAGTCAAAAACCGAGGGCCTTATTATTATGTCTCGATTAATTTTGTGTTCATATTAGTTTTGATCGCCTGCCATTAGTCTAGTCGGCTCTCCCAGTGACGCAGGCCTGCTGCAGGGGTTGGCGTCACGCTGACTGGGACCGGAACACGCCTACGATGTCGCTCACTTGCACAACGTTCCCCGTTCCCATGCTACGCTGGCGGATCGGCGCCGACGCTGACGAATGGTGGAGCACGACGACGTGTCCGACACACCTGACGAGGCTTATCGGAGATAATCCCGTCTGCAGTGGTTGCGCGACCGAGCGGCTGAGCATGCACACTGTGGCTCAGCCGCACTGGATGCAGCGGCAGCCGAGCGGTTAGCGGTGCATGTGATTGATCGTTCGTTACCCCCTCACCGGTCGCCATTGACACGATTGTGAAATAGAACAAAGCGAAAGAAAAATATCAGGCAGTTTAGCACGGCTAAGAGCGTAATACAGTGCAGTAGCACCAGTTACGGTGGGCACTCAAGGTCCTTACGTGTTATAGGCATTTGACATAAAGGCCTTTACCAAGAAGGCCTTCACCAGACGGCTTCCGTTCTAAAGGTCTTCACTCCTAAAGACCTTCACCCTAAAGACCTTCACGATGAAGTCACCTACCTTGAAGGCCTTCACCCAGGTGAAGGGCTGCCAGGTGTACATATATGGCTGGTTGCCCACAACGCCGTTACTCAAAAATTGCAACAAAATTCGGCCCCAGATTTTCCGTTGCACTCTGCCGCGCAATGGGTGAGAACGTTTGCGGTAATGCGCCAAAAACATCGACAGCAATCTCGAACACGATAGAAATTGGTTGCACGTGCTTGCAACCACTCCTGAGAAACTTGGTCGCTCTAACGCGGCAAAGGTGCGTGCCGACGGCGATGTATAAAGAATATGGCCAAATTAAACTATGCAAGAGTTGAAACTTTTATTGTTAAATTAAAATAAAGGCGAAGTCTTCTGCTGCCGGTGTTGTCCCCAGGGCTCCAATGGCCATGGCTATTTTTCTTGCTTGGGACACCAGGTTACGCTGGGTCGTAAAGCAAAGCTTCGCGGCACTAAACATCAGTGATGTCCCGTTCGGGGAATTTTCCCTTTCTTTTATCGAACTCCAGGAGTAAAATTCGGCAAAAAAATAATTTTTTCTGAAGACTGCGGTATTTTAAGAACTTAAGCCGTCTCACTTTTTCCAAGCTGACTGGCAATTTTCGAGCTGCTGGAGGGCAATATGGCCTGAGTTAGATTTTTTTTGTGTAATTGAGTTACTTTTTGGTTATGGCAGTAAGCCGTACTTACGACCATACCGCATTACCGTAGGGCAGGGTTAATTGGACATATATGGGAGAGGCTCTTATCCGGCAGTGGGCGTAGCCAGACTGATGATGATGATTACCGTTCTCAGCTCGTGTATTCATAAGCTGGAATCGTGGATGCGTCGATTTCAATGGAAAGTTATTTGTTAAGTGCAACAGTTTGTCACTTGTTTCCCGAATGATGCTGCAATCAAGTAGTACTGTTAGTTCCAGCCAGGACTGCTTCGAAATGTTCACACTAACCGGTCACGTTGTCAGGTCACCGATCACTACGCGTAAAGTGCTAAAATATGGTTTCTAGTTTCATTCCAAGACTACGTAGCCGGTCACATTCGGGCCTGTTGAGGTTTCGCCGCAGCGGTACTCCCGAGGCTTCCTGGCACGCACACAGAAAGAGCAAAAAGAAAAAAAAACTGTGTTGAGGTTGAAGTCCTCTAAAGAGTGGTATACGATAACGTTAGGTTTCACATTTGCGGGAGCTCCTGTTGCAACGTCTCTTTGCGTTTGAGCCAGTTAGTTCACAATTTTCGGTCCATCAACCACCATGTTCGGACTGCTAGCTGGAGTAGCGGGTCTCCTCGATGCTGTGACAGTGGTGACGTTTGCATATATAACTTTTTTTTCTCTGATTTTTTGGTTTCAATTTTGTACCTGGGTGGCTGTCTAGAAACTAGGTTTCTCGCATGCTGCCACCTGCCACGGTGGGCAGGTTGTGATGACGTCATAAGGTTACATGACCTCTCTCAATCAATCAGAGTGGCGCACCAGGGCAGGTTTTGATGAAGTTACAAGGTCACACGGCCTCTCTCGACCAAAGAGCGAATTTCGTGATACCGAACATCGGCGTGGTTTCGGTGCGACAACTCTCATGCTACGGTACTGATGCAATCGCATGAAAACATTATCGCCTGTCATCGCGGCCCCTGTTGTTTTTTCACGACCCACCAAAGAGACTGGGGCAGGCGAAGAAAGTGTGAGTGCCAGAAACCTGCAGTGCTGAGCATAAATGCATTCGAGTACCACAATAATAAGCGCGACGCCCTTGCTGCAGTTTACGCGGAGAGTGGCTCTCTTCATTGTTAATAAGTGCCATGCGACGTCCGGCACACAAGGGGCAAAGACTCGCCCGTGTCCCCGAGGTACTCGACGTTACCCACGCCGGCCGAGAGAATAGATTCGGGGAGCACTTTCCTCTCGACGGTTATCGGCGTGGAAGGTTTGGTGCGCAAGCCGCGAATGCGTACGTGTTTGCTTTGGCCGCCCCACGCTGAGTGAGGGGGGGTATATCGACTGAGGAGCCTGTCATGGCTGTCCCAGCTGATCCGTCGCTTGGGTTAGCCGCGATGATCGTCGCAGCCACAACAGCGCCCGGAAGCCACTCAGCGCAATAAAAACATGGGAAGGAAGAAAAAGAGAACACGAAAATGCTCGACATCGGCGTCGCCCGGGGGTTCAATATGGCTTCCCTGTTCCTTCAGGCCGCATATGTGTTTTCCGCCTGGCCTGCTCTGTGCGTCGCATGTCAAGTGCAGCGACACTAAAGGGAAATCCTGGCTGGGGATTGCTTCTTACGCTAATATTTAGCATTATTTTTTTCACAACGGCCTTAGTGGTTTGTTTCCAGCGTTCAGGGAGGCAGACCGCCAAGATTCTGCCCGTTCCCTTTCTTCCTTCTGTCTACTACGTTCGAAGCGACCACAACGGATGCTGTATGATTGTTTTGCACGTTCGCACCAGAATCAGTACATGTCCAACTGTGGACCACCTCCAACTCCGCTTTCCTAGCGGAACCTCATGCATCAGTAAAATCTAAACGCACTTTTCCAGCTTACCCGTTTTCTATTTGCAACAAAGATAATAAAACAGATAACAGAAAGAAATGCGCGGAACGGAGGGAAGCAATGGCGAAGCAGTGCAGGTCATTGTGTGGGAGGTGGCGGGTTGGGATCGCCGCCGGAAGCGTTGAAACCAAGTTGGTCTGGCCATTTAGTGCAGCCTGTGCGAGAAGAATCAAGAACAAAACTACTACTACTACTACTACTACTACTACTACTACTACTACTACTACTACTACTACTACTACTACTACTACCACCACCACTACCACCACCACCACTACTACTACTACTACTACTACTACTACTACTACTACTACTACTACTACTACTACTACTACTACTACTACTACTACTACTACTTTGATTGGACCCACCGCTTTTTCTCAGTGGTTATGGTGCTCGGCTGCTGATCCCGGCCGCGGTGACCGAATTTCGATGGAGGCGAAATTCTAGAGGCCCGTGCACTGTGCGATCTCAGTGCACGTTATAGAACCCCGGAGCCCTTCACTACGGCGTCCCTCATAGCCTGAGTCGCTTTGGGACGTTATACACCAATAAATCAACCAAACTTCTTTGATTGGAAGCAAGTCCGGACGCCACTACTGAACTCTAACAAGGCCAATAAACAAAACCTAATTTACTTGTTATGAAAAATTGCTTACCATCGGGCCATATGCGAAGAAATACTTCTTTTGTGTAAAACCGCGGCATCTGGTTTCCAGGAAACTGCCAGTGGGTAAGACAGGCCTTCGGCAAGCTATTCTAGGTAGAGTGCGCTCTCTTCGAACGCACATGGACCAGCGCCCGTCCATGTGTCTTCTTTCAGTCCTCGTCCAAGTTCGCGCTGTTATTCAGGAAAATCTCGTAGCAACTCGCCCAAGCATCCGCTTTAACCTCTTCGAACGGCTCAGTATGCTGCTTGTACTGGTGGCGCTGCGGTAGAGACGCTCTACGCGTAAATCTGCACACAGTAGCGGGTCTAGAGCAAGAGTTGTGGACCAGTTTCCCGACTGCTGCAAAAACCATCAATGAGCGAAATGCATTTGCAGATGGTTAGTTGAGCGCTTGGAGAAAAAATGACTTCACTGCTCGAGGAGGCTGCTGAAGAACGAACGCGGTTTCAAGAAGCCACTGATAGCTTAGTTTATTTTAGAGTCGTCTATGGTTGCATTTAATTGCCTGCTCAATCACAATCACTTTAAACTAAACCCAATGCATTATCTTAAATAACCTTGTAAGGCACTCATCGCGAATACAGAGAGAGAGAGAGAGAGAGAGAAAATGGACGGAAAGGCAGGGAGGTTAACCAGGCGATGCCCAGTTGGCTACCCTACACTTGGGGAGGGGAACAAAGGGCAAAAAAGGAAGAAGAGCAGCATTAACATACTTAATAATTCACTATCCCATCCGCGGTGGTCGCATTTCGATGGAGGTGAAATTCTAGAGGCCCGCGTGCTGTGCGATGTCAGTGCACGTTAGAGAACCACAGGTAAAGGGAATTTCCATAGCGCCTCCACTACGGCGTCTCTGATAGCCGGAGTCGCTTTGGGACGTTAAACGCCATGAACCAACCAATTATTGTCATTTGCAGTTGCTCATTGGAACAAATTATCGGGAGAAATGGGGAAGAGTACATCTGTAGAAATATTTGTCAATAAAATTCCAATATATGCCAATAAAGCGTGTGCCAGTGCAACACACTCAGTAAAATTCACCCCACACTTTACGCACACAGTTGTCCGTGCTGCCATGAAAAACCTACACTGTATCACATAACATGGGAATGTCAAAAAGTCGATGTCGTCCCAGTTACACCAAACCCAAGTGCGGAGCAATGGCAGGGTATGCTCTCCAGCGTCTGCCGCGATGACCAGATCTCTCTGATACGGCGAGCTCAGCTGACGGCAGCATCCAGCGGTGCCCTTGAATAGGGGCAACCGACCGTTGCGCCGATGGACTTATCTGAACCGCATGAAAGAACTTGCGCTTGAGCTAAATAAAGTTATCCTATCCTATCCTATCCTATCCTATCCTATCCTATCCTATCCTATCCTATCCTATCCTATCCTATCCTATCCTATCCAATAAAATTAAAGACTTTGGATGTTCCCAGTTGTGTAATCCGTGACCTTTTGGTTATTTTGTCTTGCAATATGCGGCAGTTTTTTTTTCGCTGCACGCGCGGCATGATAACTTGTTCTGGCTACCAATCAATCTTTTTCATGTGCTTTTCAAGTAATATGTCTGTTTTGTATCTCATTTTTTCTCTGTATCCCTACTTCTGCGTGGGCCCGAGATGGGCCTGCCGTATATAAAATAAAATAAATAAATAAAATAAATAAATAAATACTAATCAAATAACAAATAAATGAGTAAATAAATAAATAAATGGATAATAATTAGACAATAAATAAGTAAATAAATACATAGATAAAACTTTATGCGGAATGCTGACTGACTTGAGAGGTAGCAAAATAAAAGCGCACGATCAACGAATATCACTAGCCCATCCCTGAGCTCTTAAATCAGAGACCAATACGCGAATTCCAAAAGAACGCAATGCATGCGCGTTGCATTCAGTGCTGGCTAAAGTCTATAAGGATAGCTAATAAGGCAGAAAAACGGAATATATCTAGTTGTGCAGCTGGAAAAGCAGCAGCCAGCGTCCTGCACACACTTCAGTGGCTCTTTGGGCGAGATAAGAAACAAACAAGAGCACTTTGAGCAGACGACGCCTGCACACGCAGAATTTAAGGATGCTACACATGTCGCAGAGGCTGTGTATAAAGAAATGCAAACAGAAGAGGAAAAATGGCGAGATGAGCAAGACGGTCTCGTTTCCCCGCATAGGCGTTTGTATCACAAGTGCGGCCGCACAGAACGAAGCATTCCGCCACCGGCGACGGAAGACCGCAACGCAGGCTGGCTTCGCGGCATGCGCGAGTCTCATCGTTCCGAACCGGAACAAATCGCGACGGTATTTTTCTCTCGGGTCGGCTTCCCAGCGTCGCCAGAACCCGCGCGCAGCTCGGCGCCGGCAGCGGCGACGCATGTATAATAACAGCGCGACGACGCTCCGCAGCGGGCGTGTTTGCAGATTAACGAATCGCTGCTTTGCATAGGCGCTGACGCAGAGATTCGCGTGCGCGGATATCGTCGCGCGCCCTCAAGCACGCGCCGCTTCTTCACCGCTGCGCCGCCGCCTCTGTTTCTGCACGCGCATTTGCTTTTTCGCCTCTTTCTTTTTGTTTGTTTCTCGACACGGTCGCGGGCGCTTACCACAGCGCTGCTTCTTGGTTTTCTCAATCTGCTCCCGAAGCTCGTGGGTACGGGCTTGCTCGCTTTTCCTATTTTTTTTTTCGAAACGCGACAACTCCCGAAAATGCTGATTTCCAAAAGCTGCGTCCTTCATTTCTGTGATGACGGTGCGCACCGTGCGCAAACTGGGTAATGGGGATTTGCCTCTTTATGGCTCAAAAGCTGTTCGTGCGCTTACTGGGAGATCGTCGTCTGCTTTGCCTTTGCGATCGGATTCCCATGCTCTGTGAGCTCCGGGTTAAGCGCCTCCGCTACGAACTGCTGAACACGCGTGACCCAATTGTACAGTTCAGTGGGCCGCTCGGAAGCTTGTTGCGTCTCTGTATACGAAACAGCGTCGGAGGTATGCAAGTGTTGGTGGTAAAGAGGACTAGAATAAATGGGAGCGATACGAATGCCTTGTTTTCTTTTTTTTGTGCCGCATACTTTTGTAAGCTAGAAGAACATTATATGCATTAGGCTGTGATTCGTAAATGCGAAGTAGTATCACGTTACAGGGGCTCTAAAAGGGGCTTTGAATAAAGGTTTGGAATTCCTGATACTTTAAAGGACGCTGCTTCACGAATATCCTCCAGTATGAATTTTGTTAATGTGTTTTATAGAAGCTGAGTTAAACGAATTCAGAATTTGAATTTCAGCGACTTCGCGCTTTTCCCTCTCCTCTCGTCACTTTTTGCAGGCGCTGTTCCGCCGGCGCCACCGCCGACGCACGCGGGAATTCCCCGGTGGGCGGACCGTCCTGACCCGCCGGAGCAACGCTGCTGACCGACCGCAGCCTTGGCAGCTGTGTGACGCCTGAAAATGTCTAACCAATAGCCATCTCTGAACAAATTACGCAGGTACATGCAACGGAGGATAGCGCGAGCATGAAAAAGTCACCGGAAAGGAGCCGCCAACTTTCATGCGCGATTATGGGTTCGGTGCTGCGTGTAGAAATGTATTCTTTGGCTCAGGTGTTGATGACAACACAATATAGTGGTTGAGCGAGTAATGTACAGTGATGTACTCTCGTCAGAAGGTGTTTCAGAGCCCTTTTAATAGTCCAGGGTTGACTAAAATGAAAAAAAAAAGAGATCAATTTTTAGTTTTCTACCAATCTCGAATGCCGAAACCATCGTGAACTCTATGCAGCAAATCGCACTGTTTTCAGGCTATCAGTAAAGCTACAACAGCCCAGCTTTCAAAACCAAACGGAGCGCGTGAACGCCCGATTTCTTTAGTTTTCACTCAGCAGAATTTCTGTAATGAAGAATGATATCGATAGCAATAGTAAGAGATTTTCTAAGCTCAACTGTCTCTTTAACCGTAACAGCAGCTTGGGCTTGTTGGTTCTTAATCTTCAAGTAACAGCGCAAAAAACATGGACGGGACACATCGAACAAGAACACAGAACGGGCGCTGCTCGTTGTGTCTTCTCGTTCTATGTGTCCCGTCTGTGTTTTTTGCGCTGTTACTTGAAGATGACTATTTAACAGCCGTCAGGCAAACGAAAAAGAGTGTTTATTTATTCAGATACCTAAGGGCCCGTGCGAGCATTACATAGGAGGAGGGGGGGACAACAGTGGAAAAAATAAAGCAGTACAAAATTGCAGTAAATACAAAGGCCTTAGCTGTAGACACCATAATGAAATACACATCAAACACGCACAATATAAAGGCAGATAGCAAACATTCATGTTCATCCGAGTGCATTGCTTCTAGAAAAAGATATAGAAAAATGGAAGGGTCAAGGTAACAACTCGAGGTAACGTTACAAACTGGTTTCAAATTTATCTTGATCGTTGGCTCGTGCAATGATGCCAGAGAGCTGATTCCATCGACAGATGGCGAGGAGGAGAGGCGAGCGAAAAAAGAAAGTAGTTCGAGCAAAGGTAGATTCGAATTTCAGTTGGTGATCAATGCTCGGAAAAACGTGACGGCCCGGCGTGATAAGGCACATAGCAAAGGAATAATGAATAGGATGTAATTTCTGGAAAAATGAACAGAATGGAAGACATTCTCCGCCTTACGAGCAAAGGTAAGTTGAGATGTTTTTTATCTCCATTACGCTCGATGTTCGTGAGTAAGTCTTGGATATAAAACGGGTGGCATTATTATGCAAGGACTCCAGCTTCGTTACGAAGTATGTTTGATGTGGGCTCCAAATCAAGGAAGCATATGTTAATAAACGCATCTGTGCGGCTGTTTCACGAAAGATTGGATGCTAAGCGAAGCCCTAAATAGCTGATGGTAGGTACTGATTCAATGTTCACATTGTTCAGAGTGTAATGGCATGGTACTGGGCTAGAAGTTGTGGTAAATGTAAATCCTTTTGTTTTTGAGGTGTTAATTTCCATTTCTCATTGTGTGCACAAGTTATTAATCATGTTAAGGTCTGACTGTAAATGATTTGTGTCGGAAGGATCTCCTATTTGTCTGTATATCACGCAGACATCTGCAAATCATGTTACTGTAGACTTTAGGTTATTACTTTAGTCATTAATATAAACTAAATATAAAATAGGTCCGAGTACAGACCCCTGCGGGACTTCGGATTTAACGTGGGATAGGGACGATGGATGACTATTTACAAAGACTGATTGGAGGCGATTAGTCAAGAAACTTCTTAGCGTCAGGATAACCTTCGACTTTATGTTAAGATTATCAAGAGTTTGGTTAAACGTATATGAGAGACTTTATCGAATGCTTTCATGAAATATATAAATACGGCGTCTATTTTAGAATGAGCATGAACAGCATAATGGAATACAGTAACTAAGTCGGACAGTTGAGTCTCGCAAGATTGAAGGTTTAGGAAACCGTGCTTACTGGTAAAAAAAAAAAAAAGGGGTCTTGCTTCACCAGATGGCCCCTTATAGCAGATGAAATTATATGTTCTAGTAATATGCAGGTAGTGTTTTTATCGGGATGGGTCTGTAATTTGATGGACTAGAAGCAGATTTAAAAACCGGTATGACACGATCAATTTTCCAATCGTTTGCGACACAACCCGCATCAATTGACTGCTGAAAAAAAAAAGCGGCTAGGATGGGGCATATTACAGGCTTTGTTACTTTCAGTAGTTCAGGGCGTATTCCATCGAGGTCGGGCGCCGAGTTAGCGAGAAGACAGTCGATGGCTGCGGAGGATACGCCTTCTGGAGTGACAGGTACGTCAGGAATTCTTCAATGCAGCTTTGGGAATTGCAGGTGAAACGGTGAAGTGCTCTTATCAGTGAACACTGAGCAGAAAAAATGATTCAATTTTACCTCAGGTGGCAAGGAGCTTCCCTTCTTTAGTCATTGGTGCTAAGGGCTGTGTACTTTATTCTGGAATAACAACCCGCCAAAATTATTGGGTTGTTTTTTAACATATTTGAAAGGTCAGCATTGTAAAACTTATCTTTCGCGGTTTCAGTTTCCATTTTGCAAATCTGCGCATGGGTGCCGTGTTTATTAAAGTATTTTTCAGATGCTGAAAGTTTAGCTTTAGCGAACAACAGCTTCTTTTTATTTATGCATCGTTTAATGGTCCTCGTGAACCATGCGCTTTCTGTAGATGTGGGGATGCTGAATTTAGGCGCATACTTGTCTTTTACAAAGTTCACGAATAAGACGCCAGTTTTCATTTGCATTCCGCGATGTAAATGAAAAAGTGTATGGTACGTTTTATTAAATTAAGGCACGTTTTACTGCCTGCTGTCCCTGGCTCGTGTGAAGCGTTCCATTTCTCCGCCAGTGTGAAGTTAGTTTAATTTTGATTTTGACTGGGCAGTTCGAAAACATACCTACGGCTATTTGTGCCCTGACAACGACCACTGTCCCGGACTCTGTTCAAAAGAAAGATGACACTTGGTGTGCGGACTTTCGCCAGACAAAGAAAGCGCCTTTTTTTTTTCCACAAATGCACGCCCAAATCAGTTCCTAACACCCTAAAGCTTGTTTTCTAGCAACTAGCTCAGCCAGAGCTTCTGATGAATTCTCACCACGGGCAAACCCAAAAGGCTGACCAGAAGGATGCCTTCCTTAGCATGCACATCTCCGAATTACCACCTTAGATGCAAATCTCACATCTGATATGATGGCAGCATAGTTCGAGTTAAGGTCCTGAAGGCATCTTCAGGAACATCACCAATCTGCTGCATCTTGATACGTTGTTTTATGAATTGGATCGTTGTCGAAGGTATACTTCACTTGATCACAAAAAAGTCCATGGAGTCGAAGCGACTATCAAATCAGAGTAAAACAAGAATCATTCAATAGCACTGGTAAAACGGACACTGGCAGTGCGCGCAACGCTTGTGACTGCTAAATAAGTGTTTCAGTTCATGTTGTTTCTGTGGAAACATTCAAACTGAGCGAACCTACCTTATTAAGGGGATCCACGAGCCATGGTATCACCCGACGAGTAACGCACCACAAGTAGCAAGCACGGCAGCGTTTATTGCGGGCTAAGAAAACAGCACGCCGGTGGGTGGTGATCCTCCATACCTTCTTTCTTTTCCCTCTCCCCTACTAGTTAACCTGCCAACTTGCACCTTCCTATTATTTTTTTAAAGATGAAACAAGCATCCAATGGAATGGCTAAGAAAAACTAAAAACAAATACAAATCACCTCACACAACGAATCGCATCCAAGAGCTTTCGCGCAAATTAAAGGAAGCAGTAAAAAAGGCGAAACACAATTATTTAAAAGTCACTCTGAACAATTTTATCAAGACAACACCGAACCAATTCTGAAACTATTTGAACAAAAGGAAGTGCCAGTGTAGTAACCTGGCCCCCGGCGATGCTTTGAAACAGGCCAGCAATTTCAGCGAATACTTCAAATCAGTTTTCGCACTTGACAATCATGCTACACCAGTCTCAGAAACGTTCGTTACCGGTGAGGTGAAAAAGCTTGATGGTATTGCACTTTCAGAATCGGGGATATTTTCATTATTGCTAAATCTTGACTTTAAAAAAAAGTCCTGTGGTCCTGATAATATTTCTGAAGCGATAGGCCGAATGGGTTTTGAAATATTCACTGCTCATTTACACAAAATCTTTAAGACAGATACCGAACGATTGCAAAATCGCCAAAGTTGTCCCTGTGTACGAATCAGGCGATCGCTCTAACCCCTCAATATTTCGCCTGATATCACTCACATGCACTGCATGCAAAATGCTTGAGCACATCGTTCTTGAGCATATTGTGACCTTTATCGAAGAATGCAACATATTGACTGCCAACCAACACGGCTTTAGGAAGGGTCTGTCTACTACTACACAACTACTGGAAACTATTCATGACCTGACATCAATTATCGACAAAAGTGAGCAAGTAGACAAAATTGCTCGTCCTATCTAAAGCTTTTGATTGGGTACCTCATCCTAAATTAATACATAAACTTAATCACTTTCTGGGCATAAGTGCAAGTACAAACTCGATGCATTCATATCTCTCAGGCCGACTTCAATTTGTCCAGTATGAAGGTCAATCTTCGAAACATGTTAAGGATAACTTGGGGGCACCCCAGTGTACTGTTCCGGCACCTCTACTTTTCCTTTCATACATAAATGATACATCGCACAACAGGGACACCACGGTTGGCATGTTTGCAGATGTCTGCATTATTTATAAAGAAATTAAGGACCACAACGATCGTATCCTTCTAAGCAGCGAATTGATTAATATAGCAGACTGGTGTCAAGCCTTGCAGAGGACCATTAATTTTGAGCGAACAGTGGCAATGTCACTGAATAGGAAGAAAAGAACCTAAAAAATTCTCTTATAGAATTGATCAAACCGAATTAAAACCGGTGGATGAATATAAATACATTGGTGTTGTGCTGTCTTCCGACCTAAATTGGAGCAACATATCTCTTAACATAACATAACATAACATAACATAACATAACATAACATAACATAACATAACATAACATAACATAACATAACGTAACGTAACGTAACATAACATAACATAACATAACATAACATAACATAACATAACATAACATAACGTAACGTAACGTAACGTAACGTAACATAACACAACATAACATAACATAGCATAACATAACAAATAACGCTCTTACTGCGCTTTCCTCCCTCAAACGTTCTATTCCGCCTACATACCCTGTTACTAAGTTACTCGCTTACACATCCTTGATTCATTCTATAGTTGAATACAACATTTTCTGTTGGTTCCCTTACACAGAACAATTAATAGCGAAACTAGAGGGCTCCTAGAGGAGGGCAGGTCATTATATCTATAATTAGAATAAATATAGAAGAAACGACTCTCCAAGCGATCGCCTTTATCAAGCGTGTCTTCCCACCATCAGCAGGTGAGCCCGTTTGTTACGCCTGAACGTTCTTTACCAAGTTTTGAGTGGATCCCTTAACGTAGACGTAGACCAATGCCTGCCTCCTTCATTATCAAGAAACACGCGCACAAAACATTCTAAGCATTTCACAGAATTTAGGTTTCATTGTGACACATTTCGGTATTCTTATTTCCCGCAGGCAGTCAGGGAAAGGAGTGCACCAAGAAATGAAATATCAAGCAGCCCGTCACTAAATGAATTTCTATGGACGTAAAGTACAGCCCATACTTCTTGACCCTTGTCATGTATTATTTCTTATAGCATTTTCATTAGTGTTATCTTTATTGTTTGAATATTTTCCAGAAAACACCTCTTTTTGTTTCGCAGTTTGCCTTGTGGAATAGTGGTATTGTACTATCGGCGACAAAAGTGGTATACTCCACGCAGCGGGAGCTGGAGCAACGGAAAACTGCGTTGCAACGCCATCTACAGGCGGCATCTGGTATCAAGACACCCA
The DNA here is from genome assembly GCF_055824585.1 of Amblyomma mixtum. Taxonomy (NCBI): domain Eukaryota; kingdom Metazoa; phylum Arthropoda; class Arachnida; order Ixodida; family Ixodidae; genus Amblyomma; species Amblyomma mixtum. The sequence goes on from NC_143017.1 coordinate 26,920,826, forward strand.
ATGCGTGACCTTTATTATCAGTAGGCATGTCGCTTGTCTCGCTTCAATGTTTCGTGCTTTTGCTCGCCAAAATTTCCGCAGTTTTCCGTTGCTCAGTGTGGAGTATACCACTTTTGTCCCCGATAGTACATTGTTATTTAATACATGAATGCTGCCTAGAATGTATTGTCGGCATGGCACACGAAATAGTGCCTTGTTGTGTGGCTTTGTTTCTTAAGTTCCTATGCCTGCATTTGTTCCTGCATTTTTTGCGCGTCGATTTCGCCCTTCCCTCTAACAGCCTCTAATGGGGCTAACAGTATGATCAAAATAAATAAATAAATAAATACTATTTCCTCCCAGAGTCGACAGCATTTGTCCTTTAGCATATTCTTCGTCGAGTCTCCCTTTCTGTGGCACTTTATAAGCGCCCACGCGTCGGTGGATACGGCCCCGTGAAGACCCTGTCTCACTCGTCTGAAGCTTTGTTTGCACAGTTGGAAAAACAGGGAGCCCTGTCTGGCAACAGTTGTTATCCTAGTACGGTGTTCGTTTCTCTGCGCCCGCTGTGGTCCTCGCGGCTGCACATATTCAGACATTGTCTCGAGACGAACTACACGGCGAAGAATCGCATTCTTTGCTCCACATCTATAACACTTGGATGCGCGGGGCACGTTTGGTTTGGCCTGCATCAGTTGCCTTCATCTGCACTGCAGTTGCACTGCTTTACGCACCGCATGGTAACATCGTGTTTCCCAAATGCACTGCAAGATTCGCGGCTGTGCCTTCCAATAGCTGCCGGGAAAAACCTTGCACAATTCCTCTCGCGAAGTCCCTTCCGGTTTGCTTTCACGAGTATATATGTATATATCCTGGGTCGAATATCATCTTTCGCGATCCGAATGGCCACGCACAAGCCTTCACGGTGTTGCTGGTCTTGTGCCTGTATTGTTGGGATACCCATGAACGTTGCTTTGCTTCACGCCAAGTGTGATCGCCATTCGCGGCCGGCTCCAGTTAAGTCGCGACGAACCGAGTAAATGAAGAGAGCGGCTCACAGGGCGCTGCACTGAACGGCAGGAAGAAGGGGGACTGCCGGCGCCTCTGGCGGACGATGATTGAGTCGCCGGCGAGCCGCTTTTCATGGGGCGTCGTCCCCTTGCTCTCCTTTCAATGGCGCGTCGCGCTTTTATTCGCGGCCGAGGCGACGAACACTCGCGCGTCGCTGTGTGTATGCCTCGGTGCCTTATTAATCTTCGCGTTTCTTCCACGTCGCGAATGATGCGCTCCTTCCGCAGTTGCCCCTTTTGTTGCGGGTGCGGTTGTTAGCTATGTCGATTTCTGATGCGACAGGGGGCTCAATTGATATGTACGGTGGGCGACGAAGGAGAACTCAGGATTACCTAGGCAATCAGACTTGCGCTAACAAAATTGATGGACCCTTGGTATGGGGCTGACGGCAGTTGCAACTTCACATTTAGGCGGAGGGCGCATGAAAGGAAGAAATTAAGAAAAGAAGAAAGAGAGAAGGAAGGTAAGAGAGAGAAAGAAAGGAGGAAGGAGAGAAAGAAAGAAAGAAAGAGGTAAAGAAAGAAAGATATAAAGAAAGAAAGAAAGAAAGAAAGAAAGAAAGAAAGAAAGAAAGAAAGAAAGAAAGAAAGAAAGAAAGAAAGAAAGAAAGAAAGAAAGAAAGAAAGGAACAAGCAAGTAAACAGCGGAAGAACGTACAGCTTTTGTCAAAAGTGACCAGGCTGCACGTTTTTCTTCTCAGTCGTATATTAAAGCTATTATGTAAGCCCTCAAGCTCTAAGTCTCTGTATGGTAAGAAGAACCCCTGTTCTCACCTTCAAATAACTTTTCCGTCTTTAGGGAAGCCGTGCGGGCTCTGTTATACGAATGAGAAGCAAACCTTGGAGCCTGGTTACTTTTGACAAAGACTGTACGTACGTACGGACGGACATACAAGCAGGCAGGCAGGTAGACATACAAGCAAGGAAGTGAGCAGGCAGATAGCATGTTTGCAAGTTACATGAGAGAGTAACTATTGCAGGAAGCGCACATAAACGAATACTGGAACGACCAATTAGGGAGCCATAAACACTGGGATGGCATTGCAGTATATAGACGGAGAACACTCCGTGCACAGGTCTTGCTCACCTCCTGGGGAGTTCTGGCTGACCTCCGGCACTTCTAGATGACACACACAAACCTGAACTCTCAAGAAATCAATGTCATGCGCATGTTCCGGCTGCTAACCAAGCACGGGAGCGGGGCCCGACAACTTTGAAGGGAGGCGAAAGCTTGCCCATGTCGAAGTCTGAAAGCTGTCCCAGCGGACATTTCATTTTGTTATTGTAAGGCCTCGCGTGGGCGGTATTGCATAAGAGAACATTTACTTCTTTTTCATTTATCGAATTGGCGTTAAGAATGGCAAAGCTTTGATGGTCTGGCACCCTCTCTCTTTCTTTTATGTTTTTTACCTTTTCTGAGAGGACCAATAAAAGGGTTAAAAGGGGTAAAGGCAGAGGCCAGCGCTCTCCGTCCAGGGTCATGCAGGTCACTCGCGCCTCCCAGGATGCGGGACCAGGGTTGGGAATAGAGGAAGCGCCCAGTGGATTCGGAACCCGCCCATAGAATGTGGAAGAAGGTGCGTAGAGTCTCCCATTAGAGCAGTGGGCGGTAGCGGCTGGTTTACCGTGTGGGGAACTGTGGCGTGCCATGAGCAAGTTTCGGTAGGGGTCAGTTCGGAGTCGCCGCCAAGGGGCGACAAGGCAAAACAAAATAGTAAAGACAAACGTGCGCTGCTTTGTCGGATTTCACTCCAGACCTGTGTGCCTGGAATCAGGAGGTTTCAAGATATGCTTTATTACCCCTCTCCTTCGTCCAGTAATCTGCTTCACTGATGGTGCAATAGCTCTCTGTTGTCCCGGTAAAAACAGAGAGAGAGAGAGAGAGAGAGAGAGAGCGTAATTAGATTTTTGCCACTGTGGGTGGTTTCCTAATTCAGAAGCCTAGCGCTGGCGCGATATCCTGTGCGCGGTGCGCTGTACGAGCAGACGCTGGGCTTTAACCCATCGGCAGAATTTTTTTATTATAGCTGAAAGCATGATTTCACCACAGCTCTCTTCCAAAGCCAGGTTTCGTATAATTACGTTTTTGTCACACGTCCTCATTAGGTACGGTAAAGCGCAAGCTCATTCTCTAACTTACTAGGCGGCATTTCTTGATCAAAAGACAGCAACAACCGCAGCATGCAGTAGGGACGAATTTCTAAAGTGAAACTGCATGACAGCCAGTTTAGCAAATGGAATCGATGCACAACCCGCGACACTCCAAACGTGCAGTCACAATAACAGATGACGGCGCTCTGGCGAGACAAATATTGCTCCATCTCACACTCCCGGTGACTGCATGATCACGCACATAACGGCAGCGCGAGCGCCCAGCTCTGATCGTCCCGCCAAGTACTCGCGCGCTCCCTCCGTGTCGGCTTGGTGCGAGCGAGGACGGCAACAGCATCATACTTTACAAGCGCCCAGCGTGACAGCCGGCAGCAGCACGGGCCTTGCAGAACAGCGGGGCGCCGGACCGCACGACCCGTGACATCGTTGGCGCAGGCAGCGACATCGTGGGCTTTGCCGGAGCAACACCGGGCGCGCTGTTTCCGTGTCGAATATTAACGAGCTGCAGCGCCGTGTTTACAAACGGCCTTGCACGCGCGCTAAGCAGCTTTGCTCCGGCGGCCGCGCTCCGCTCAGCTGATTGGTAAGCGACGGCTGAGTGACAAGGCTGCACGAACGGGAAGATAAGCGCCGCACAGCATCACCAGCGTGAACTACGCGCGGGAGTGAAGAAGAGAACAAATGCGACTGCCTGAGATACATACCTGGGGTATGCAGGAGGGATGTCACATACGTAAGGACACTTAGCAGCGTAAACCCACCACTGCAGACTTTTTTCCCCACGTGGCCACCGTTGATCATCTCTCCTTCCCGCCACCGTGCAGTCGCTGCTCGCAGGTTGGACTGGAGCCCCAGTGCCGCACCCAATCGTTTCCCTGCAGGTATCCGAGACGGAGAAACTGGTATATTGAGAATACGCTAATGCGGGCTGCGAAACTTGCGAAATAAGGAAGAGCACTTACTTACAACATTCCCTAAGGAGTGCAGGGCGGTGCTGGGCTGTTCGTCTTGGCCCCTTCAGGCCGGCAACCATCTGTTGGAACGCTGAGGCTGCTTGCACTCGGGCAGATAAAATGACCTCAACATGCTCGGGAGAAAAAGCTGGCAGACAGTAGCTTGCTCACTGGTCAATAGTAGCAGTTTAGTTTTTCTGTTGGCATATACATATCTGCCGTTACCTCTTAAACCTGGCGTACTGTAATAACGCCACAAAAAAGGCGTGATAAAAAGTGCATGGGGATCATAAAACGTGATGCAACAAATCTGGGTTAGTATTGGTTGTACGTTTCGATCAGTCAGCGAGTTGCCGACGATGCTAGCATATCAGCAAGCTGCTGACGAGCATACTGGCTTCTTCGTTTAGCGGACATCGCGACCTGCCGAAACGAAGAAAGCTCCTGTAATACTCCTTTTGACAGTTTAGACCCTCTGGCAATACACTTGCTCCAAATTTATGACCGGAGGAACGGCTAGACCTCGATACCGTACGAGAGAGCACCGTGCCTGCGACCTCCTTGGTTCCACCGTAACCACCCACGTTTCGGAGAAAAGAGAAAACCGCGCGGACACCTGCCGCGGGACAGTAGCCCCGAAGGGAAGAGGAGGAACCCCACGCGATTGGGGCGAAGAAGTACGTTGAAAGGAGCGGGGAGTCAATGAGTCGAGCTTGGTACGAGCGGACGCCGCGCAGCGGCTTAGTGGACGGACATTAACCTAAATTTAACCGTTTATCAAGCGACCTCAATGAATAACTTTTATTACAGACAAATAGCATTTACTAACAGCTTTTACACTGATCACCTTCTCACTTTCTTTGAATGTGCTTTCACCGTGGCCTTCAAGTAAGTAAGTCTCCTGGAAGGTGGACACTAGTAGGTTGGAGATGCATCTCTAGCCTACGGGAGCATTCACTTGAGGGTGCCCCGGAGGAGTCAGCTTCCGAGCCCGGATGGTGCTCGGAAGGTGGAGATTTCACGGAAATACACAGACCGCAGGGTTGCGCCGCTACAGGACAATAATGCTAACGCAGAAAAAAAAATTCAGGGGGCACTTTGACTGTCTAAAGTGGGTAGAGGCGGAAGCGTTTCCCCCACCACCTTCGCTGCTTCTGTGGCACTGGTGGCGTCACATATAATTGAGTACTAATTACTAAGTGATGCCAAATCACTGATTAATTGTTAATTACTAATTAATGCCTGAATACTAATTAACTGATAATTAATGTCGCTTAAGCTCCGCCTTTAGGAGTGGAACGCGACAGCGCGTTGTAGCGCTGCCAGGGAGTCCACCTAACGCCACCACCCGTTCGGCGCGATGCCTTGCCCTTTGAACGCAACGCTTTTTGAGGAAAGGAAATGGCGCAGTAATTCTCTGTCATCTCAGTGGACACCTGAACCGCACCGTAGAGGAAGGGAGGAAGTGGGAGTGAAAGAAGATAGATAAAGAGGAGCCGTAATGAAGAAAATGAAAATTGTATTTGAGGAAAGGAAATTACGCAGTAACTGTCTCACATATCTCGGTGGACACCCGTCAAAATTCAGGGGGGTACTTTTTTTACCTAAAGTGTGGTCACTGATGTGTGGTTAAGATGTTAAGCTTCGCCCCTAAGAGTGGAACGCGACAGCGTTTTGCAGCGCTGCCAAGGAGTCCATAGAACGCCATCGCCGATTCGGTTCTACGCCTCGCTCGTCGGTAAATCGGTTTTTGAGGAAAGGAAATGTATCTGTCTCTCATTTGTCGGTGGACACCTAAACCTCGCCGGAAGGGAATGGAGGAGGATGAGAGTGAGTGAAGACACGTATTCACTAGACGCGCCTTTGTTCATTCCAAACCATCGAGCTGGCATGGCGGAGTTCCCTTTTCCAGAATCTATCCCAACTGAAGAAGTTGGAATGGTCGCTGGAAGCGAGGAGTGCTATAGCCATGTAAATAGTCACATATGTTGTAATTCACTGTATTCCCACGCCTTTGAAGGCAATAAAGAAAAAAAAAAAGCTGGCATGGCGGAGTGGATAGCATGCTCGTCTCTCACGCCGAAGACCGGGGTTCGATTCCTGAGCTCGACCAATTTCTTAATCGGTTTTATTTATTTATATGGCCTGACTAGTAAAGCTAATTATGCTAATTGGGTAATTAAGCAATTAGCTAAGCTCAGTCCCACTTACTTGGAGCATCACTATACGATCCCTTCAATTGGTTGCATGGTCACTAGCCAAAGTGCAATTGGCCCCGTTTGATATTCGCGCACTGTGACGTCACGACCGTTTCCACGAATTGAAAAGCGTGACATTTTCTGTCGACAACTGCTGCTTACAACGATGAGACATTAAAGGCTTCCGCCTTAAAAAGATGATGCAGCAATCAGGAAACTTGATACGAAAAAGCTGCGGTGCCGTTCAAATTCTCCCCGGTGATTGCTTTGACGCTTTTATCTAAGCCGAGGCTTCGCACACATGACAGAATTTTTCTGGGTGGGCGAAGGTGGGTGGCTTTTCTGGAGGGAGCAGGTCAGTGGGACGGAGAGGTGGATCAAGGGTGTCGATGGGCGGGTGGGCATCTCTCTAGTCAAGGGGTGGTGGCAGTTCGGTGGGGCTCATGGAGGGTGAATGCTTTGCAGACAGATGCTTCACAGATATAACGCCTGCATTTTCGTCAAGTGCTGCGGTTCGCTGCCACCGCAGTAAAATAAAATCTGCCCAACTTTTAATCATCCTCTTCCGGGCGTAGGAGTAATAGTAGTAGTTGAAGTCCTGTCGGTGACACCAGACCCCTTTTTCGGGGCATGTGGTTTGTTTCTCTAGCCAGAAAGTTTGTTCGGAGACGTTGGGAGGCGAGCTGAAGAGGCGTGAGGAGATAACTGTGCCGTTAGTTATGGCGTGACAACATCGAGTTTGGAACAGGTAGGAGAGGGAGAGGCGGCTGCTCGGTTACTCAAGCTGCCCTACCCTCTCGTCTCGCTACGCTCGAGCAGATACAGTCAGGTATGCGTGGTCTACAACAGCAAATTACCTTGCTCGTTCACTGGTATACCCCACACAAGAAGAACACATCATTACAGGTTCCTTGCACGGAGATGCTGGAACTGGGGCGCCTCTGAACCACCTTTCTTATTCTAGCCCTGAGGATGTCAGTCCCATTTTAAGACAGCAATGCAATTCGCGCGTGTCTACGGCGTGCGTGTTCATGCGTGCATGTTAGGGCGCGGTGCGACTCCCCACTCACCTTCTCACGCAGGTTCTTTTGTAGCGCTGCTCTGCGTCTACTGTTGTTCGACTTCTCTACTGCCAGTTTGTCGATGGGTTAAAATTTCTTTTTCATCTCCAGCATACACGGACACTGCTGTGGCAATACGCAGTAACTCGGCTGTGGCAAAAATAGCCACCTCTGCCACTCTGGGACGGTGGTGCACTCATCCTCCCCTTTCTTTCTTTCTGTTCGCGCGAGCTCCCCCGTGCATACACTTAGGGCTGCAAGTTGTCTTGACGTGGCGGGATGCTACGCACTGTGTATTCTTTTGTTGTCAGCCTAGCAACTCGCTCCGTATCCCTGCCTGTCGCTTTGGCTGTCTGAATGCGAGCGCGCATTTAGATACACGGAGGCGAGCTATTGAGGCGGCCTCTGGCGTATCTTTTCGGCCATCAGTCATCGCTGCGTCGATACCAACCCCTGGTGTGCGTTGTTCCCCTTTACTTCGCAAACACTTCGGCACTTCTCTTGCGAGCCTTGCCGTTTACTTTGCAGGCCAGCCTGCAGACTCAGGACACCGACCCTTTCCACTTGATTTTTTTCCGACCTGGTCAATGCATCCCTCTCTCTATCGCGAGCCCCTTCGATGCGTCAGGACGCTCTCCAGAGAGAGAGAGAGAGAGAGAGAGAGAAATAAACAGGAAAGCTCAACACGCCCACAGCGAATAAAGGCAGAGCAGCTGACAAATGTGTTACGCGTGGAGTGCCTGCTCGTGAAACGGGAGCAGAAGGCATCCACCCGTAACGTCTTGATTGCGAGGCCAGGAAAACAAAAAAATCAGGCGAGCAACGCTACTAGGCAAGCAAAAACCGGGAGTAAATTCGCGGAATGAAGAAATCGGAGCGCCGTCTGGCCGTTGCTGATGAATGAGTGCGCTTTAGCAGCGGGCCGCGCCCCAAGCTTGCGCGCTGCGGAGAGATATCGCGGAGCTCCGAGAAAAAGAACTTCGCGGCGGGGCAAACAGCGCGGCGCCGCTGAAACACGAGCATCGCGAGGAGGCTGCCCGAGCGGGCACGTATTCGAGCGGGGCGATTGATGGCTGCGCTGCGCGGAGCGATCATTCAAGATTCCATGACGGGCGCTTATTATAGCGCCGGCTTGAAATTAGGTGCCCGGAAGGCGCCGACTGGTCACCGCGGTGCAGCTCCGAGGGATGCGCGAGCGGAAGCTGATGGCGATGCCGGAAGTGACGCTTTTCCAGACCTGCGCCGATCACTTGCGCACTGCGCGGTGATCGACGTTTGTTTGTTTATTGTGCTTAAGACAGTACAGAAATAGTGCCAAGGGGCCGGGGCAAAAGGCGATAGCAATGAACGCCTGACTGGGCCAATGTCCCTACAAAACTTGCAGCACAAATAGCACACACATAGGAATGACTGCAATTATAGCAAACTTGCACATGAACAGAGGCAATCTGTCGATTACAGAGGAAATTAGAAAGAGCAGGATTGAAGCCAACACTAAGTAGTCAAATTATACAATTGTGTAACCTAAGCATAAAATAAATTGACAGGATGTTGAAGCCAACACTAAGTAGTCAAATTATACAACTGTGTAAACTAAGCATAAAATAAATTGACAGAATGAGTTGAATAATAAAATACAGAACCAGTCAGGGGGAATCTGAATCTTATTCGCATGTGAAGACGAACAGTCGGCGCCTCTTTGAAGAGTCACCTGCCTGAGCCCACGTCACCAAAGGCTTTTCTGTTCAGTAATCGTGAAATATTAGCCATATCCTTGCAGCAAGACCCAAGATTCCCAACTATCATTTTTACTTTACCTTTTTGGTATTCTTCTTTATCTGCCAACCAGGAGCGCCATACTGATGTCCGGCCCTCTCATCATGTTTATTATTTCTCTTAATTTTCATCAGTTAAGCCATCCCAGAAAAAAAAAAGTTATTATTTACCTTCATACTACTGTCACGTTGTAGTGACGGCAGTCCAGCGGTCAGGAAGGCCCCAACAAGTCTTGCAAACGAAACTCTTTATTTGGCTTGACTTGTGCCCGCAAAAGAACTAAACAGCACGGCAGCGGCGTAAGCAACAAACGTGCTCGTCAGTTGTCGAACTACGAAAGCCCGCCGCTCGCCGCATCGTTCAATTCAAAGCCGGCAAGGAAACTTCAAGATGACAGGTCAAAAGTAACTAAAGTAATCTGGAAAACTTAGATGCAGTTATTAATGGTTGTGATCAATCGAGATTAGTCCGGTCGCTTCTCGCGTCACGAACAGAAATGATAACGCCCCTTTCCTGCGGCCTTGAGCGCGAACGAACGGACACTACAATGATACGTGGCAATACAATAACTCTCCTTAGCAGCGGTTCCAATGGCTTCTGCTCTAAAGTACAAATAATATTTCTGTGTTTATTTTTCTTTTCTTTCCTGGAATGGAAGATCCTTATTATTATTATTTTTTATTTTTCTACTTCGTATTGTATTAAGCACACAATGCTTAGTGGCGCAGGCGCGGACACCTTTTTTTTCAATTCTTTTTTCTTAGTCCCACCAAAGTATTAGCATTGTACGAGGCAGTGTTGTGGGAAGGGGCCTACTCTCAGGGTCATATAGCTTGCTATGCGTACTGTACGAGGTATTACGAGATGCAAGTACTATGTAGAAAGCCATGACGTCATACCTGGATTGGGGGAAGGTCGGGCGGAGTTGTTTTTAATGTGACCATACAGTCCTACCCCACTACTATGACCCCAGTTAATATGGACGACTCTAATTATGGACATTTTTTCCGGGGTCAAAATTTTTCAGTGTATTTTCGCCTCGTTCATATAGAAACTTGCTGTCCGGACAATGGACATGGTGCAAATCCACAGAGGACACTGGTGGCCATGTTATTATGGACTGCGAAGAAAGCAATACCTTGATTTTCCCAACCAGAGCTTTCTTTTCAAGTACATTTTTTTTTTCAATTCAATTATTCAATCATTTTATTTTGCTTTACCACAAGGAGGGAGCAGCCACAAAAAGCTACCGTTCTCGGTTCCTTGACGTGGTGGCTGCCCCTACAGGTGATGGCAGCAGCAGTACATACGCCGAGATGCAGTACAAAGAAACGTGTACATAGTGTTCATGTATACATACCACATACATAGCTTGCCTTATACACAGTGGTTAAGAAAAATCAAATGAGGACTTGGTATACATATGTAAAGATATATAAGCAGACAAATGGGAAGCATCATGTATAAAATATCATGAAGCGAAAAGAAAACACGCACTTGAAACAATAACATTCAAACAAAAATATTTCTAACGTCTTTCTTCGACCTATTGGTAATGTCAATTTTGTTCAGTTCAAAATTATTTAGCATTGATGGAAGGGTGGGTGTCAAGGACTACAGAGAGTAGTTGTTACGGGGTAAAGGAATGTGCCACTACTCGGGATGGTGGGTATTGTAGAGCGATGGGAGAGGCCTTTGCCCTGCAGTGGGTGTAGTCAGGCTGATGATGATGATGATGATGTGTTTAGCGCAAATTTGGATAGATCAGCAAAGAAGGGGTATTTGCTTTAGTGGAAGTCCGGTATGAGTCAGCTAAGCGATATTGTAAAAATAATCCATTTTGATTACATTCAGACAGTGAAACAACTCAGCAGAGGGAAAGTCAAAAGGTACATATGCAGTTATTATCAAGGCCCTTTCCTGCAAAATGAGCAGTCTGCTTGCATTCGGTTTGGTTGTAGTGGCCCAAACCAATTGCCCATAGTTTACCGTTGACAAAATTAGGCATTTATGAATCAGCAGCTCTATTCGTTCTGGTATTGCGAATCTGCTTTTTTAAGGAGCTTAATGATTTTACGTTCATTTTTATGCATTTCAGCTACTTGCTAGTTCCAACTTAAATTACTGGAGAAATGAACCCCAAGTGTTCTTATGCACTGAGCAACATCAAAGGAAGTGGCATCAAGATCTATTTTGGGCAAATCAATAGTTTTATTCTTTGGCCAGAATAGTACCGCTTTTGTTTTTGTAATGTTTTCAAGTATGTGATTTTTATTCATGCAGTCCAAAACAAAGTTAAGGATTTTGTTAGCGGTTTTTTCAACGTCTTGTGCGTTTTTGCCCGTGATAAGGAACTAGTGCGGTATCACCTGCATAACATATGAGGGTGTCAAGGGGATCGCAGATAGTATCTTGGAGATCATTATTAGCATACAGACAGAACAACAGAGGTAACAAAACGCTTCCCTGCGCTTGATGGATGTGTTTAAACTCTGAGGAATATTAACCCAATGCACGGCCGGGCTAGAGGGGTGACGCGCGCGCTCTCCCTTCTAGCCCGGCCGTGCCCAATGTAACATACTGATTGCGATGGCTTAAATAAGATTAGAATAGATTGTGTTCAATGCCCCGTACACCTTAACAAAAAAGTTATGAAAAAAGGTATGAAATGCTTCGATATATCCATGTAAATTCGTAATGTTAACAGATTCTTTGAAAAATTGTTTAGAATTAACACTTTTTGTATTAATAGCACTGATTCGGTTGAACAGTTTCTCCGGAAACCATGCTGGAAACTATTTAGTAATCAATATTTCGACAAAAATCTGGCCTGTCTGCTGTGTATAAGTTTTTTAAGCGGCTTAGAAAAGACTGGGTGGATTGAAATGTGCCTGTAGTTTTTTAACACATTTTTATCGCCACCTTTCTATATTACTGTCAGTTTAGCGACTTTCATCATTTCTGGAAATACTCCCATTAAAAAAGTTAAGTTAAACACATATGTCAAATGTGATGCTATAAACTCGACTGCATACTTTTTTGGAAACCGCCGTGGTGGCTCAGGGGTTATGACCCTCGGCTGCTGACCCGAAAGACGCGGGTTCGATCCCGGCCGCGGTGGTCGAATTTCGATGAAGGCGAAATTCTAGAAGAGGCTCGTGCACTGTGCGATGTCAGTGCTCGTTGAAGAACCCGTGGTGGTCGAAATTTCCGGAGCCCTTCACTACGGCGTCCCTCATAGCCGGAGTCGTTTTGGGAAATTGAACTACATAAACCAAATCAAATCAAACATACATTATTTGTTTAACCTGCAGGTTTTCTGCGTCTAAAGCGCTACTGTTGTTCAAGTCCAAAAGGGTGAACTCTATTTCGCTCTCGTCAGCCGGGGATGAAAAAGAGAATTTGCTTTCGTCAATACTCGCGGCTCATTCTTACGATCGCTTTCCCGCACAGCTTGGAATTGATTTATATAAAAGTCATTGGAGTGGTTTGCCAGGCGAGCTCTGGAAAACGTTTCGCCGGCATGAGAAATTGTTTGTATTTCGCCCTTTCCTTGGCCACGACCGGGTACTGAGTTGAGGTTTTTCCCTATTATATCTGATCGGTTTACATTTAGATAAAATAGATCAAGGTAACAGGCTGCTCTTGCCTTCCCCAATATGGCAACAAGTTTGCTCCGCAGACATTTAAATTGGGAACAAACATCTTGAGCTTTAGTTTCAATGAACGAGCGCAAGAGACCAATGAAAGGCAAGGCGAAAGTGAAAATGCCTAAATAATAACCATTTTTTTTTTTCATACAGTGCTTTGTCGCTTTACTGCGCCAAGGGGCTCAGTCAAGGTGTCTTGTGATTTGTGATACTGCACTAATGGCAGTGAAATAAAACTCTTCTGCAGCTTTTGCTGCGTTGAAAGCTGCAGCCAGTAGCTGTCGGCCGACTGAGTACAGTTATAAATGTACATACTAGCAGTCCGAGGTATGTGGACACCCGTAGTAGGAAATATGTCTTCTCGGCAAAGCGGCGCCACGCATCTCATAGATCTAGGCGAATCAAACTGCACCACAACATAATACCGACTAAAACAATGTACTTCTAGATCACAAGGTTTTGCCAAATTTCAACTTTACTGCTCACCATGTATATACAGAAGCAGACGTTAATTATAAGTTGTCTTTTCGTAACGCGCTTTTTTTTTTCTTTCATGGTTCGTAATCACAGACGACTCGCTTTGTGGACAGTTTTGCTCGAACACCAACCAAAGTGTCTATATCAACGAGGCACAACTGTACTGCGTTTCACATTTGCCTTGCAGCGATCTGGAAACTGCGCTATAGTAGTGTGCTTGCAGAAGCACACCGCTCTGCCGCGTATCACACGCCCACTCCGACATACTAGACATTGCAAATCACGGCATTTATACTTTCTCACAGCGAAAGACACCTGCTTTGCGAAGGAAGACAGGCGTTTTGAGTTACTGAATCTTATTCTGATCAAGCTTTTCACTGATGCCGAGCTGGTTTTTCGGCGAGAAAGAAGCCCGCGCAAAAAGCCGTTGAATCTTTGACAACATTGCACGCAAAGCCTGAAACGGAGTACAGTGAGTATATTAAGTATCATCTCCGCCAACAGGATTTAAACCACGCACAACTAAACAATTGGCGATTAGTGTAACATTAAGAGACAGAAAGAGGGCAGAATGGGTAAGGGAACAAAAGCGAGTCAATGACACTCTCGTCGAAATAAAAACGAAGATATGGGCATGGACAGGTCATATAATACAGAAGTTAGGTAACCGAAAGCCGTTAAGGGTAACTAACCAGAGTCCAACCGAAGCCAAGCATTGTAGAGGTAGAAGAAAATTAGTTGGCCGGAATGTATTAGGAAGTCTGCAGGGATCAAGTACCCCCAGGTGGCACAGGACCCGGTTAATTTGGAGAAATATGAGCGAGGAGGCATTTGCCTGCAGTGAGCGTAGTTAGGCTGATGATCATTTAATCATTTACCGCACACCTGCGTCACCTAGGGGGGATTATCACATGGGAGACCGTTTTGTAACGTTGCGGTAATATTTCACAACACTAAGCAGCAGAGTACATAAAACAGGGTTAAAATCAAGGTAAAACAAAACAATTAATTCGCATTATCACAGGATACAGAATGTTCAAACAAAATGATTTCAATAATACACTCTCACAAATACAATAGAGAATAAAAATCATGACTCTCAGTGACTGAAACATTTCCTTCTCTAAGATCAGGAATGGCAGGTTATCAACATCCCAGAAGAAAAAGTATATAACAGCTGTATCTTACCGGTAATCATCTAGGGAGCAAGAACGTGGGGCTAATGACGGTGAACTCCACCACGCTGGTAGACCTAAGCTTACATCTAGCGGTTATGTGAGCCGCCTTGCGGAGAAGCAACGTGTGCTCGGGGTCGCTGCTCATATAATAGTCACGTGCATTGGAACCGGTGCAGCTTATCGGGCTTAGCGATGGCCAAGGTTGGCACGCCTTGGGTAGTGAAGGGCTCCACATTACGTCACTTGCACGGTCATCAGAGGAAACGCGGCTTTTTGCACGAAGCCATGTACTGCACGTTTTAACTAGCAGGCTTTGAAAGTTCGGAAATTTGACGTGCATATCCAGAACAGGCAGACAAATTTTAACGCACCTACGGAGTAGTAAAGACGGTAAAGTGAGAGTGCTGCTAATTGGCTTACACTAAAAGGCAGGAGTTTGCGAATAGTACTTTTTCGAAGCCGAATCGAATACAAATAGTCGTGTTTTGCTACTGAATCGAATACGAATAGTGCAGTACAAAACAGAATCCAGTACCAATCGAATTGCGCAAGTAAAGAATCGAATTCCAAACAAATATTTTTTGTGATGATTTCCTACTGGTCTGGATATTCCTACAAAAGGAATATTCAAGTGAAAAAGCAAAGCACTAGCGGTAGCGTTATAAATCACGTAATTAAAGCTGTAGCCTTCGGAGGACGTTACACTGCTCTGGGCTAGGAGCACACGCAGCAGGAAATTAGTATAACAAATGTATGACCGACATGTCATGCGAAGAGGGCTACCTTTTGCAACTGATGGTGACACCAAACGAATTATCGCCAGATCTTAATTGACAACTGGGACGAGAGTTCGAGCCACGGCCTCCGACATGGGCGTCCGGAGGGGGGGGGCAAGGGGGGGCGGTTGCACCCCCCTGGAAAATCACTCACTCGAACCGTGAGTGATGGCCGCACACCAGGGGCGGTGGTGCGCTCAGTCAAAAGGGTAAAAGCAGCCCCGCATGGTCACATCTGCGAAATGCCGCGTCCGGGCGTGCGTCGTTCCGCCGTTTTCAAACCACGCCATCGTTAGCTCTACTGAAGGGCGACCTGTTCCAGACATACAGCGGCACCGGCGAGCATGTGTTTCGAGCCGCCTTGAGATGGGTGTCTGTTTCTTTGATCTCTAGAGAGATAGCGACACGGAGGCAGACAGTGCACGGGGCATCTTGTTTTCGCCTATGTCGTTACGCCGGTCACCGATGAATTCTTAAGGAGGGAAGGACAAATCAGCCGTGTCTACCCCCGCTTTGTCGGGCTGCTCAGGGGCAAGCGGGCGATGAGTTGGCGCCGCCGCCGCTCGCTGTCTCCTCCGATCCACGTGTAGCGCAGTTCGGTAGAAGCGCCGCTTTCAGAATCTCCGGCAAAGGGGATTAGCTGCTTTTGTTCACGGCGACGCAGTCTCCCGAAGCGCCCCCACACCAGCGTTCTTTGCGTCTTCTGTGAAAACCAGCGCCTTTGGTCAACGCAGCCCGATGGCGCCTACCAGGCTCGCCTGTCACCTCTGGCTGGGCCTCAAATCACAACAGCGCCCATGTACTGTGCGTGTCAGTGCATGGTAAAGAGACCCAGGTGGTCGACATTACCCGGAACTCTGTACTACTCCATCCCTCATAGCCTGAGTCGTTTTGGGGCTCTGAACCCCATAAAAACACAAAAACAAATTTTCCGACCGGAGTGGCGAGTGTCCCTTCCCCTCGGAAGTTGCGCGGCGTTCCTTTCACCCCCAAAGTGCGCATTCGGGGATACTGCGGCAAGTAAGCCCTCGCACGTGTGCGCGCCTCTGTGTTTGTGCTTGGGTGTTTTTAGTGGCCGGTTGTCAGCGAAGCTGAGAACAACCAAGACAGCGGACGAGAAAACGACGAGCGGCGAGCAGTGTGTGTGGGGTTGCTCCACTGTGCGGATGCGCAAGCAAGATGGAGCGAGGTGTATGAAGCTGCGAGCGTGCATTTATCTTGTAAATAAGTTTTCGTTGTATATACCGGGTGTCCCAGCTAACTTGAACCAAGGGTTTAAAAATGAAATATTGGAGTCAGGAGAGTGAAACTACCTGCATATTGGTGATAGGCATTTGGCGCACCACGGGAAATTTTTTGTATCGCAATTACTTAACTAGTAATTAAGATAATTTTTTTAAATTTTTTAATATTGACTTTAGACACTAAATGTGATTCGCAAAGTTGGAGAGCACTTTCAGAAACCCGCATTCCATTATTCGCCATAAAGAAAACCTTACGTGTACCTCTTTTTCCGAGCTCGAAAGAAAGCCCGCGAAATACAAAAAAAATCACGTGACGAGCACATTTGCGCGTCGCGATCGTGCTGCTCTCAACCGTGCTTTCAGTGAACGAAATCAGCTCCGGCCTTTATTCGACGGCCCCGTTGCAGCGGCAGGCCGATATCTTGGCGGGGGTTTTTCGTCCGCGTCAGCTAGTTGGCACCCGGCGACGACGACTTAGTCCCAATCTGATAAGATACTGAGATGGCGAGTCTGCTTTGTCACTCAGAAGCAAAAGAGAAATACAGGGAATAATGTTTCGCCGCGAGGTGTTGGCGGCTGTGTGTTGCAGTTTCCTAATGAGGATTTTGAAAGCTGGAAGCAGCGGTGAAGCACAGTTTGTCGTGTGCTCTTCTTATGCCACTCTCATGCGAGACTGAATCTTTGGTGTAGTGATTACTAGCACTGCAGACATGCCGTTTACAAATGAAGAGAAAGCAGACATGGTTCTGGCTCTAGGTGCATGTCATGGGAACAGAAGGCGCGCTGCAGACCTTATGCAACAATGGCACCCAGGCAGGCGGCCAAGTTCAGTAACGATCCTGCGTGCCTTCGAGACGCTGCGACGGATGGGCAGTTTTACGTCCACACGACACAGAGCACCTGTTTTTGACGAGGACTTCGAGACGCATATTTTATCGCTGTTCGCTCTGGAACCCCAAGCAAGCGTGCGCAGCGTGAGCGAGGATACCGGAGTCTCCAGGTCATCAGTTTGGCGAATACTGCGCAAACACCGCCTGCATCCGTACCACGTACAGCTTCATCAAAATCTGTTGCCACGGGACTTCCAAAACAGGACCGATTTTGCTAATTGGATTCTGATAAAGATGCAGGACGACCCGGATTTTTTGAACAAAGTGATATGGAGTGACGAAGCTAGTTTTTCGCGCAATTCACAGGTGAACCTGCACAATGCTCATTACTGGAGCGATTCAAATCCCTACTGGGTTTTACAGACGCAGCACCAGTACCAGTGGTCATTTAGTGTTTGGTGTGGACTTTTCGACGGTAGTTTGATCGGGCCTGTGTTTTTCGACCAGACGCTGACAGCAGATCGCTACACCAATGATATCCTCAGAGGACCCGTTGACGACTTCCTTTCGGATCTACCGCTCGCCAGGGCCACAAATGTGTGGTTTCAACACGATGGCGCCCCCGCGCACAGCAGCGCCAAGGCTCGGACCTGGCTCGACGCAGCGTTCCCGCAGAAATGGATAGGACGACTAGGTCCCGTGAACTGGCCAGCCAGGTCTCCTGATATGACACCTCTGGACTACTTTTTGTGGGGTCATATCAAGGACAAGGTGTACAGCACACCAACTTCCACACCGCAAGACCTTAAAGACAAAATAACGGAAGTCTGTTTAAACATGCCTGAGGCTGTCATACGAAATGCAACGGCTGATTTGGTTACAAGATGCCATAGCTGTATCGTCGCACAAGGTGACCTATTCGAGCACTTTTTATAATTGGTAAGAAACCGAAATGAAATGGAGTCAGGACAACCGCATGCCACGGCTGTCATCGCCGCACAGCCAAGCCATAAACCGCCACTTTTATTTTCTTTGCAACTGGCAAATAAAACTCCTCTCATTTGAAAACTTCGAGCTTGGCAGTCTTTATCGCGACTGCAAAGCGCAGCGCACTCGCTGCAATTTACACCGTCACGCGCGAACTGGCTGACACGGCCGAAGAAACCACCACCAAGATATCGGCCTGCCTCTGAAACGGGGCCGCCGAATGAATACCGGAGCTGATTTCGTTCACTGAAAGCACGGTTGAGAGCAGCACGATCGCGGCGCGCGAATGCGCTCGTCACGTGGTTTTTTTTGTATTTCGCGGGCTTTCTTTCGAGCTCGAAAAAAGAGGTACACGTAAGGTTTTCTTTATGGCGAATAATGGAATGGGGGTTTCTGAAAGTGCTCTCCAACTTTGCGAATCACACTTAGTGTCTAAAGTCAATATTAAAAATTTTAAAAAAATTATTTTAGTTACTAGTTAAGTAATTGCAATACAAAAAATTTCCTGTGGTGCGCCAAATGCCTGTCACCAATATGCAGGTAGTTTCACTCTCCTGACCCCAATATTTCATTTTTAAACCCTTGGTTCAAGTTAGCTGGGACACCCGGTATAGTCATCTTTTGTTTTCAACGTACGCGTTCAACAGTTTTTCCAATCAATGTGTATGATGAGTGTGCACCGAGAGCGTGTAATGAAGCACAGAAGTGAATTTATCACACGTGTAATTACGCAATTCGCCCAGAAAAATCCGAGGCGCCTACAGTTGCTGTTCAAGGAAGACTGACTGAGTGACTGTAGTTGCGTGTTTGCGAACATATTGTGCTGTGTGCTGGTCATCAATCCGGGTGAGTCGAGAACCCGTATGCAGGAAGACTGAGCACTCTTCTCCACGAAGTGATATAGCATCTTTTTGCATTTTTTATTAATTTTAGTTGTTTCTTCGTTGATAAACTCCAATGTACCTCTCCTAGCCGCGCTTTAATTTGCTGTTTGTAATTTTTCTTTCATGTGTGCATTTTGTTTAATTTTTATTTATATATAAATAAATAAATTTACTCCGCAAATAGCGCCTTTTTGCTACGAACATACCCCTCCCCCCCCCCCCCCCCCCCCCGGGGCACCAACGGGGCCCCCCCCTGCAAAAAATTCTGCGGACGCCCTTGGCCTCCGATACTGAAATTGAAGTTGATTTATTGATTTCTCGTACATGCGAGAGGAGGCAGGGTCTAAAGCCCACGAGAAAGCCTGAGAGGGGTCCCAAACCCCAACACTGGTTCTGCGTCCTGTAAGCTCAAAATCCAAGCGTGCCTTAGTAGCAGCTCTTAATTACAAACACTTTTAGGATAAAAATACAAGTGCAGGCGATCATATATGAATGCAATAAATTATACCGCATACATAATTATGCAAAGAAAATTTCAACTGATCAATCTTATATTCACACAAAATATTTCCACCCACTCACAAAAATTTTGGAAAAGAAAAATCATCAGTATGTCTGTATGTCTCGCTGATATATTCATTATGTTTATTATTTATGCTAACTAGATTTGAACAGTTAACATAAATAATTAAACATAATGAATATATCATTGAGTCATACTAATTATTTACTGATAGAAACAACTCAATGCTTCGGCTTGAGTTTCCAGAAAACGAACATAGTATCGACTGACGTGAGAGATAAATAAAGAATCTCAGTATCTGCTCAGTTCCAAAATACAAGTTTTCCCGCATTAATGTGCTTGTCTGGTTTTGAGTTCGTGCTGAAAGCAACTGATATCTACTAATTCTTCTACCTTATTTAGTATTTGAATCGCTCGGAACTGAAACGGCTGTTTTCAGTTACTGGTTCGTATCTTGGGGACGCTTTTTGCTGAGGGAACGCAGCATTTTCAAAAGAATATTATACTTACTCTGCTCTTAGAATGACGTAATGACTGAAAAAAGAGGCTGTTGCCAAGTTCGCATTAGTGGACACGAAAATCATGCGAATTACCTACTCGAAAACTTGACAATACAACACGTACTATTTGATTCGTTGAGCGAGTTAAAAATTTCGGATGTTCGCGCGCACCTAATAAATGAGTTTCACGGAGAATACACGTCTGCAGAGATTAGAGCATTTTAGGCTTTTGTAGGCCGTCAAGATGCTCACAACTGCGGGCAATGTACCGACGCAAGCAAGAAGGATGCTTATAGCAAACGGCTCTTAGAGTTTTCATAAACGTTCTTCTAAGAACTCTGCTTCGACGTTATGACGTAGTTTGGGAAAACAAATCCGAATAGTTGGTTTTTGTTTATTGGGGTTTAACGTCCCAAAGCGACTCAGGCTATGAGGGACGCCGCAGTGAAGGGCTCCGGAAATTTCGACCGCTTGGGGTTCTTTAACGTGCACTGACATCGCTCAGTATACATGCCTCTAGAATTTCGCCTCCATCGAAATTCAGCCGCCGCAGCCGGGATGGAACCCACGTCTTTCGGGCCAGCAGCCGAGCGCCGTAACCATTGAGACACCGCGGCGGGGCCAAATACGAATAGTATAGAACGATGCCACAAATTCTTTTAGTGAGTAAGCACTAATCCAGTGGTTCTGACCCGAGCAAAATCGTCTAATGTCCGTCCGTCCGTCCGTCCGTCCGTCCGTCCGTCCGTCCGTCCGTCTGTCCGTCCGTCCATCCGTCCATCCGTCCGTCCGTCCATCCATCCATCCATCCATCCATCCATCCATCCATCCATCCATCCATCCATCCATCCATCCATCCATCCATCCATCCATCCATCCATCCATCCATCCATCCATCCATCCATCCATCCATCCATCCATCCATCCATCCATCCATCCATCCATCCATCCATCCAGAATGGAGGTCCAGCTGGTACAAAGTCAGAGTGTTCATCCAACACCTCTTTTCACGACCGCAGCAGCAACGCAGTTCCGTCCGTCTAACTGTCTGTCTGTCTGTCTGTCTGTCTGTCTGTCTGTCTGTCTGTCTGTCTGTCTGTCTGTCTGTCCGCCGTCCGTCCGTCCGTCCGTCCGTCCATCCGTCCGTCCGTCCGTCCGTCCGTCCGTCCGTCCGTCCGTCCGTCCGTCCGTCCGTCCGTCCGTCCGTCCGTCCGTCCGTCCGTCTGTCTGTCTGTCTGTCTGTCTGTCTGTCTGTCTGTCTGTCTGTCTGTCTGTCCGTCCGTCCGTCCGTCCGTCCGTCCGTCCGTCCGTCCGTCCGTCCGTCCGTCTGTCTGTCATTCTGTCTGTCGGTCCGTCTGTGTCCGTCCGTCCTTCCGACCGTCCGCCCGTCCGTCTTTCCGAGCCCCAACCTGGACTGCCCAAATTCCACCGGTGGCAGCCCCTGCCATCTTACGCTGTGCTTTCGGACTCTATACGAATGTGTAAGCACTCTTTTCCCTTTTTCCTTACATTCCATATACACGCACGTAGACAGTGTCGTGCAATTCTTCATCTTGGTGTCCGCACAGTATCGCATCTTGACCTGGATTACTCCGATCAGGTCGCACACCGAACCTTTTTTTTTTTTCTGCTGCATCGGCCTCAGGCAAGTACCCCTGATTCGTTTCGTATTTCGACAGAGGAGGTAATATCAAATGTCGAATTTCTCTTCCCTAGCTTGATTTCATAAAACGTCCCCTGTGTTTCATAAAAAGAAACTTAGCGTCGAGGCTTGTATCCACTGTGTATATAAATTCCCCGCTTCGCTAAGAACTTGAGGCGTCCGGAGAGAGCCTCATAAATTCGCCGCGCCGCTAGCGCGGGCACAAAAGGAACGCCGCTATTGCAGCCGCCGGAAGAGGCACGATTCGTTTCCTATTTACGAAAAGCCAAGGACGTCAGGCACCGCGCGCGCCGCTTCGAGAAGGTCGCGGTAAAAAATGGCCAATCGATGGAGCCGGGGAACGCCCCCGTTTGCGGCGTCCGGGCGTCGCCGCAGCCACCGCCGCTACCAGAGCCTCGAGTCTCGGAGGCCTCGGCCGACGCGTGCGAGGTCTATATATGTATATGTGCACACGTATGGGGGAAGACATTACAACGACTGTTCCAGAGCGCGAAGCAGCAGGGGTACGAGAGCGTCGATATTTATTATAACGGAAGACGCCGTTTGTTCTCTTTATTTTTCGTGGCGCAGCCGTGGCGTTTTTTTTTTTGTTTTCTTAGGTCTGTCTGTGGGCTTCTTGTGCTGTTCACCGGAGGAGAGCGCATGGAGACAGTTATTGGCGACCCTTATTTGCTTATGTTTTTTTTTTAGTACGCGCTATTGATCCTCGCTTACCCGGAAACAATTCTCCTCCGGATAGCAACGCGCGGCGGCGATGCGTCCCCACCGAAGTGTCGATATAACTGCGGGCGGTTTGCGTCGCTGTGGGTGAAGAAAAGAGGCGACTGCTTGTGTCGTTGACGCAGCTACTCCTCGTCACTCTGTCTTTTCCTTTCTTTTTTTTATGCCCTTTCGTGTTGCTCGTTTCGGCGAACAATGGGCCCGAGGCGCGCGAAATTGCTTTGAGAATGCGACGATTGAAGTTGGACGTGTTGTCACGCAGGAGGCAAACTAACCGCGCGATGAAATTCCGCTATCGTTGGCGCCCCGAACAGCAAAAATATCCTTCTATGAAGCGTGTACGACTCCTCTATGACTAGGACTATACCGCACTTTTCCTGCACGTGTGTTACTGCAACTACAATGGTGTTCTTCTTTTAGAACCGATGCGAAATTTATTGTCCTTAAGTAAGGCGAAACAAAGAAAAGATATCACCAGTCAGCACTATTATCTCTACATGATGCAGTTATGCTAATATTTATGTTTAGATAAACAGAGCCAGGTCTGCGTGCCTGTGTGATCCTGCGCCAAAGCATCGTGAAGGCAGGCACTCATCTGGGATTTTTTCTTCGGTCTCAACACACTTATGCAAGGTGTAAGCTTTCATAATCTGTAATGAGATTCCATATCAGCAGAGCGAGTTTCTTCCCTGAAGAAACATTCGAAGAAACGGGAGAAACATTCGCCCTAATAAGACTGTAAAGTGTGCCTCCCATCTTGGGAGTAATGAGTCGTCGTCGGGTTGGCTTGTATTAGCGCGATGGTATTAGAGCGCTCATTCGGCGGCAACGCTGTAGCGTGAAAACGAAATTTCTATTGGTTAATAACATTGAGACGTCACAGGATCTGGACCAATTAACGAGGAGCATGACGACACAAGATTGAAAAGGAAATAAATAAAAATAGTAGAAAATGTAAAAGATAAAAATATCAATAAATTAAATATAAATATATGACATAACATGTAGAAAAGCTTAGGAATAAAAAAGAGCAAAGGGTAACAATAAAAATAATGAATAGAAACAAAATAAAATAAAGAACAGTGTCCGTGTCTGCGCCGTGATACTCAAACAAGAACGCATGCTACGGAAGGGACCCTGTGACGCGATCCCATCATGCTCTTAAGGCAAAGCTTAAGTGTTCCTCGAATTTTTTTCCCTCATAGATTTCATTGCCTTAAAATGTCGCACTCTTCGTGTGCGAAAAACTCCTTTCGGCGCTGAAAAACTTTACTAGAGTTCATTTAACTCAGCAGTAACCAGTCTTTTCCACCGAGTTACTCAGTTCTGCTGCTTGACCTGAAAAACAAAGAGAAGAAAAAAAATGACTGTGAGTCCCAAATCTGTGTCGTCGGTTCAGGTGTGTGTGTTGAGGCCGCAACTTGGCACGATCTGGTGAGTACTGAACTAAGAGAAACTAAAATAGCCTAAAAGGTGTGGAAACGTCCTATACCTATCTCAAATGTATATGCAATTGTTTACTGTCTCACTTACCATGGGCACAAGAAGAAGGAAAGTGTAGCAGGGGACGGCAGAAAGTTAATGCGTGGGCGGATGAGATTAAGAAGTTTGCGGGGATACAATGGCCGCAGCTGGCAAAGGACAGGGTTAAATAGAGAGACATGGGAGAGGCCTTTGCCCTGCAGTGGGTGTAGTCAAGCTGATGTTGATGATGTTACCATGGACGGTCTATATTTATTTTATTAAAGCTTTGCAAGCCAGCAAACAATAGTTTTCAGAGCTCGAATATGATGAATCGTTTGGTAGGTGTATACATTTAATTGACAATAGTTGCTGACAAAGTAGCCCTACAAAGCATAAAGAAGAGGCGGGAGCACTAGAAGTCAATCTTGTGAAGATTTGTCTACTTCTTATCGTTCAAAATGGCACATTAATTGTAAATAATGGCGTCGTTTGATGACAGTGTTTAGGAAGTATGCTGCATACACCCCACTATAAGGCAAAAGAGAAATGTTTCTATTGTCTCTTAGCTTGTTCAAGTACATTGCAATTAATCCATAAACTTTCTTTCCGGGGACATTGGCCGCTCACATGCATCATGCTTCCTTGCACGAGAACTATTTACCCCAGGATCTTCTCCTGCTGCAGGATTGCTGCGTGCATGTTGGCCAGCTTTTTCGTTTCCGGGTGGGAGGTGTGGCTGCTGGTGCCGTGTCTGGCTTTCGGTCCCTGGTGTCAGGGTCCTTGTGTCCCAGTTCCATTTCCTGATGGGACTGATGTGCTGGCCAAACTTATCTTATCGCTGCTTTATACTTGCACATTCTGCATGCGAAGTGTTGCCTGCGTGAGAAGTGGGACCAATATTAGGCGAAGAAAGCACTGAATACATATGCTTGCAGAGCTGCCTTGTACAAACCGGCGCTAGTTGGCAGGACCTATAATAAGTTGACATATCAGCTTCATACAGGCGTCCGCCCTCCCGCCTTATTTTCCTTAAAAGTAACACGCGAACAACAGTGAGGTGTCGGACTAGTTGGTACTGGACAACGAACAAAACGATTAGACGCTAGTTCGTTCGCTAACACGTGCACGTGATTATACTGCCATGACTATACCTGAAATGCAAACTGCTCTGCGTCCGTTCTCACTACGACCATTGAAGCCTTGCTATGTTAAGCTTACTGCCATTTGCTATATGAGAAGCATGTAGACTCTCTCCATTGAGGGACCCGGTAAAATCGGTCGGAGTGCAGCATAATTTCCGCCTACACCTCCTTCAGGACAGGTATTGACAAGAATTTCTGCCAAAACAGACGTTTCGCAGCATTCACGCTAGAACAAACATTCGCAAAACATGAATTCAGAAATTTTGAATTTTCATTATCACTTGCCCTACCATGCATGCTGCGCTACAGTATCGGCTGTTACTGCATGGAGGAAATGCTGCTATTGTTTTTCTGCCTCCATGTCACTTTCCTGCACCGTCGGTGGATCATTCGCCGGCAGTGAATCAAGAAACTTGTGCATGTGCCAAAAGTGCTTCCACGGAAAGGTCTCAACCTTTATAGTTCTCTTTCAATTGTCCCAATCTGAATGAAGCTTCCGCGCGAAGAGGCCTGAGGAAAGAACAAAGAAAAGTGATTCTATGAAAACTTGTGATTTTTTGCCGCACTTAACTAGTGCGAGTGAAATGGAGGTGGATTTTGAGCAAACCATGCTCACAAGCTGAACTACTGCAACGAAAATGCGTTTGGCTTGCAGTTACGTTAAATTAACTGTCGCGTGAAGAAAGCAGTGTTCGCCGCCTTTTACGAGTTACGTCAGTGACTTAACGGCCGCAAGACTGACAGCGAGCTGTTAAAGCAACATAATGTATAATTTATTTTGCACTCTCAAGTAGTTTTGATTTTCCGGAAGTTGTTCATAGGCGATATCTATCGTTACACCAAAGTGAAGTCACAAGTAGCTCCTTCGAGAAATAACGACTTAGTAGCAACATATATAGGATGATAATAATAGATTCTGAAACCGAAGTTTAAGACAAAAAGTTCAGTTCTTAAACGGCCTTTAAGATTCACATTTCTGAACAAACGTATTCGCTAACTCCACTTCGATGTTTTGTAGCGCTCGTTATTTAGCTCAATAGGTACAGAAGCAATGTATGTTAACAGAACAGCTTTGTTTGGGACGAGGGCATAAAGAAGTGACGGCATGCTACAGAGACAAAACCGACATCGGTGTATAGCTTTGACCTGTACGCATTAGAATGCGGTTATATTTTAAGGCGGAAGCCTTTAATGCCTCATCGTTGTAAGCAGCAGTTGTCGACAGAAATGTCACGCTTTTCAATTGGTCGAAGTGGTCGTGACGTCACAGTGCGCGAATTTCAAACGGGCCCATTGTACTTTGGCTAGTAACCATGCAACCAATAAATGGGATGGTATAGTGATGCTCCGAGTAAGTGGGACTGAGTTTAGTTAGTTAGTTAATTAACCAATTAGGCTAATTAATCTTTCTAGTCCGACCAGATAAATAAATAAAACCTGGTAGGAAATTGGTCGACTTGGGGAATCGAACCAGGGTCTCCGGAGTGCGAGACGAGCATACTAGCCTCGAGATCTCCGCCGTGCCAGCTCGATAGTTTGGAATAAACAAAGGCGCGTCTAGTGAATACCGTGCATTCGTTAACTCCCATCTTCCTCCCTTCTCTTATGGCGAGGTTGAGGTGTCCACCGAGATATGTGAGACAGATACATTTTCTTTCCTCAAAAACCAATTTACCGACGAGCAAGGCGTAGAGCCGAACGGGCGATGGCGTTCTGTGGACTCCCTGGCAGCGTTGCAAGACGCTGTCGCGTTCCACTCCCAGAGGCGAAGCTTAACATCTTAGCCACATATCAGTGACACAACGGCAACACCGCCCTTAAGGCTTCCGCCTCACTGCACTTTAGGTCAACAAAGTGCCCCCCTGAATTTTTTTCGCGCAGTGCATTGTATAAACCTCTCGCGGGGTGCCTCGGTGAAGTGTACCCGAAGAGAGTATTTTCATTCGTACAGAAAGTTTGTGTAGGACTGCAGAACAAATGGAGAACTCATTGGCTAGCCTCCATGAAGGCGAAAATGCGAAGAGTTTTGTTCCCTTTGAAACAGCGAACTAGAGTTGGGAACTGATCAAGCGTTATCTGTTACCAGTGGCGCTCCGGACGCGAGTTTGCTGTAACTCACTGCACCCCCCTCCCCCCCTTCTTTCCGATAGAGGCTTCTAGCCTTTACCGGAAAGAACGGGGGGGGGGGGGGGGGGGGGGCAGCAAGAAAGGGCGACATCGTGCAATCCCTCTTCTTATATCCCTAATTCCTCGCTTTTATTTTGATTTGCTCTTGAAGCACGGTCGTTACTTAATGCCTTTTCTGCATTGGCTTGAAAAGTTGTCTGGGCCATAGAGCGGGTTGTCTGGCACGTAGGCTACCCTTACCGCTTTCACTTTTCCCCGTTTCATTCTCGTTTCATCAGGACCCGAGAGGCAGGCGACCCCCCGATGATTTCTTTTCTTCCAGATCCTTTACCCCTACCCCGGTGCAATTAATTAAGCGGACCGGGCACCACCGTTCGAACCGGCGGGGATCACCGAGCTCACTGCCAGTCGCGGGCCTGTCCGCTGTCAGTCCGGCCGCCGGTCGCCCCCTTCTCCGCAGGAGGAAGCCTGCGCAATCTACTTCTCTGCATAGCACGCGAGCTCTGGTGTGCTACCCCTCTTAAGGCTGGGAACCAGAGAGGACAGGGCGAGGGTGGGGAGGATGGGACATTTTGTGAGGAAAGTTCTCTGACAGTTTGTCCGGTGAGGAACAGGACACAGCGGCAGCTAATTGCCCCGACGAGCACCGGTCTCTCTGAGTTCTTGTCAAAAGCACAAAAAAGTTAAAAGCGAGAAGAAACATGCATCGCGTATGTGTGCGAGCTGAGCTGAAAGATATTAAGTGTACACTAGTGAGATGCAGCTCCCCAAATTCCGCATTTAAACACGTAAGACAGGAAGTTAATGAGAAGAGGAACTCTGACGACAGAAACAGCTACTTGTCCATATACCAGCTACTTGTCCATATACGGACCTCCCACCTACATCGATCGCCATACCGAAAAGCTTCGCGTGACTTCAAACACGTATACCCGCCGACGCCTACCGGCTGCGACATGTTGTTTACAGTGTGAACGAACAGCACGCACTTTCGCCCGAAATGCGGTCTTGGGTACAGTGCATCGCGACTGCTGTCCTTTTGCAGCCCAATGAAGGCCGCATCAGCGATGACGATGATATGTGATATCCTCCGAAACTCAGGCGATCAGTATCCGCTGATGGATGACGATCTCTCTCACAACACAAAGATAACGTAAAGATCTGACTAAATGAGCACGAAACCAAACTCTTGTTTGTGTGGTAACTTCAAAACAAGCCGCGCTAGCATCTCTACTTTTCCAAAGGTCGCGAAGAGCAGACACTTCATTGAAGTCGAAAGAAAAGGGAAATTATTGTTTTCTGCTACCCGAAAAGGTTTATAAGTCCCGTCAACTCCGTTTGAGTGTCCCAACACAGAGCACAACGCGCGAGAGACAACGCAGGACTGGCATTAGTTTGTGGCTTCAGCAGCCACAAAAGTAGTTAGAACAGCAAGCTGTTCACATGGACACGAAAACAAATTCACATAATGAGGCGTAAACTTTAAACTGGCATGAAAGGGATAAGATGCGATAAACAGTTATTGTTCGATAATTAGCGCCCAAATTTCCGCATAAGTATTGTTACGTGGCGGCCTTCCGAATTACAAGACGTTGTGACCAATGGCAATGGCATTATTTAAAGGCTGCTGACCTAGACCGAGCGCTCCGGCCTGCGCCAATGCCAGCTTCGTCTTCCTCGTGACACTGCCCGGGGCCACCGATCGATCGTCCCGATCGTTGACCAAGAGATGCGCGAAATAGTGGTGTGCTTGAGATGATTGCTTTGTTTTGGTTTTGTGGAGTTTAACGTCCCAAAGCCGGTCGGGCTATGAGGGACGCCGCAGTGAAGGGCTCCGAAAATTTCGACCACCTGGGACTCTTTAAAGTGCACTGACATTGCACAGTACACATGCTACAGCAGATAATGCTACAGCAGAGATGGCGAGGTGGTGCAGTGCTGGCCGCCACGATGAAAGAGATGGGCGAATGAGTCCTGGTACATGAAGCTTCCAGACCGCAGGAGTCGAATGCCGAGGCCCTTTGACTCGCCGAACGACACGGGCAAGGAGGAGGTGTCCTCACATGCGGGCGTCTCGGGTCGGTGGGGTCGGTTGGTCGGGTCACTGAGTCGGCTGCAGTTCGCCGTGTCAGGTGGTCGGGGCGGGGTACGGGGCGGGAGAGCAATGCCGAGGCTGGTTTGTGTCTGGCAGGCTGGGGCACAGCCGGACGACGCGGACCAGGAGCCCGCAGCCGACGGAGGAAGGCTGACACAGGGCTCCGAAGCTCGATGACCAGGAGGATGAGAGTTGAGCGGTACCCCACACCTCCATCAAATGTTACGTGGCGGCCAGCCGAAGATTGGGACATGATGACCGATGGCAAACAGATGTCTTAATGATGATGATATCCTCAGGCTTAATGACACATACCCACGGCGGGGGATTGGCCAGGGTGTATAGCGGATGCAAACGCACACATGTACAAGGAATGGAGTATTTTGATAATTTTGGGACGTAGAGCTAGAATTGTAATGGCTGCTGTCCTAGCGCGAGGGCTCCGTCCCGCGCCATACCAGCTTCGTCTCCTTTGTGACATTATGTGCATTCAAGAAAATTGCCCATCATGGTCTCTATGAGGACAGCAGCGATTTGAACACTCGACCCCATGCTGGCAACAAATACACCTGGCTAGAGCTTATCTGCCACAATCACCTCGTCTTCCTATTGTGATATTGGATGCAAGAATTACTTTTGACAGATATTGTGAGTAATATTTAATTAAATAGGTGCAAGAAACACGCCTTAGATGGTTTTATTGACAACGGTTTTCTATCACTCTCTGAAAAGCTCCCCTCTTCTTCCCGAAACCTGAGTGTAGTGAAGGACTTCTTGCGGTTGTAAGAAAAAAAAACAAAAAAAAAACCATAACGAACAAGGATTAACGAGTAAGATAGCTTTGGGACGGCCTGTAGTAATGCAGTGTTTAGTGATCCGTGCGTAATAACCATTTAAAACTGGCTCAATCACCAGCCCAATTTAGCATAAAAACACGTTCAGCACGTTTAGTTCCATCTGGCCATTTAAGAGGAAAAGCAACCTTGAGCATAATGGTATGTTTCGTTTCTGTTGTTTCCAGGTCTTTCCGAGCAGCGAGTTAATGTATACATGTCTATTATGTTTACCGTTTAAAGAGCAGTTCGAGGCGGAGGAGGAGGAGGACTAAGAGGAAAGGCAGGGAGGTTAACCGGAAGTTTAATCGGTTTGCTACCCTACATGGCGGGGAAAGGAGTGAGGAGATAAAAAATGAAAGAGAAAGGAGAGTTGCAGAAAATTGAAGTCACTATGAAAACTCAGTGTTCGTTTAAGTCACAGCCTATCGTGTAGGCAGGAAGTTCGCAAGAAGCGGAGCAGTGCCTTTGAGGCCTTCACTGCCGACGATCGCCGCGGCCAGTGGCCGAGAATCTTCATTTCCGTCAGTGGGCGTGGATCCAGACGCTCCAGCGCACGGCTGAGAGATTGCCTTTCGGCGCTGCAGGCAGGGCAGTCACTTTCAATTTCAAAGACCTTTATGTATTTCTCCCTGTTGCGGCCATTCCACAACAAGTTTTCTACGTCACAGGCTAACAGATCCCTCTGGAACGATCATGATCGGGCACAGCAGCTTCTGCAATCTTCAGGAATCTTCGCTATGGTTTGGGCGCGTCACTTGAAACTTTCTCAGTCATCTCCAGTGCAGCAACAGGCCTGTGGTGATCCTGATTTCCTCCAGCCTCGAGCGTACTTGTTGCAACCGCTGCCGTTGGTTGAGTGTTCTTCCATTTTTTGTGGCACAGAACTTCACCCAGCAAAGCGTTAGTATCCAGGGTTATGCCAACCTGCCCGTATATGGTTTTCGTATGCTCTGCGTTTCCATATCGTCATCGACACGTGAAAATATCGCTGCTTGGAGGCTGGCCAAGACTTCTGAAGCGATTTGGCGCTACTAACACTGTGCTGCAGAGCATCGCGGTGAAGCTCGACCTGAATCTTCTCGTTTCTTTTTTTTCTTTCTCTATTTATATAAATGCGTCTTAAAGCGTGCGTGACCCAGCGTGAAGACGGGTGGCTTTATTTCTTTTTTTTTTAGCTTCTTGTTATGCGCACTAGCGGTCGCTCCCCGTTGCTTCTTTGGTGGATTCCGCCGCAAGCCAAGCGAGCGAGAACCCGAATTTGGGCGTGCGCGCCCCGTTCACACAGAAAAAAAGGCAAGGCGCCTCTTTTGGCGGTCGTGCCGCTTTTATGTAAACGAGGCGAACCGTGTAAACGCAAGCGAGCGAATGAGCCACGCCCGCCGCGTATGTCTTCCCGTGCGAAGCAAGGAAGCGGGCAAACTTAGGACGCGAGAGGCCCTTGACACTCGTTCGGGGCGGCCTTCGCGGGCAGCGCTCGTTTTCTGTGTTTTTGTTTTATTATTAAGTCACGTTCATCCTTCTTTCTCTTTAGCATTACCAGGCGCACCTGGGCACGGCGGAAGAAAAGCTGGTTTGCGCCGAGTTTGCATTTAAAGCGTGTTCGTGTTTGGCTTCCCTGTTTAACTCTG
Organism: Amblyomma mixtum; assembly: GCF_055824585.1. Lineage (NCBI taxonomy): Eukaryota > Metazoa > Arthropoda > Arachnida > Ixodida > Ixodidae > Amblyomma > Amblyomma mixtum. Next base: position 26,952,699 of record NC_143017.1, read on the forward strand.
TTATTTTTTATAGGGACTAGGACGATGCACGCCTCTGCAATCTAGCCCGCGGCGGCAGATCGTTATCGAGAAACGAAGCCATTCTTTTGGGGCGAAATAGGCCGTTCCCCATCTGCCCGACGAGCGCCAAGCTTGAAGATGGTATTCACGCTACTGGAACAAACCAAGGGCCAGCAGCAGCAACGAATCAGCGGAGCAACAATCATTCACGAACAAAGCGGAAGGAGTTCTCTGACCGGGTTGCATGATTGGAAGCCGTTCCGTGTAACGGCAGCATTCAAAAGCGGCCACTAATTTTTTTTTTCTGCGCCCGCCATTCGTCGCAATTACGCGTCGAAAAATGTTCGCTCGATCGATAATTGGAACGACGTGAACTCCGTGCATCGCGCACGTTTCTAATCGCAGCTCTTACCAATCAAATAAAAACGACTGTCTGCGACTTTAGTTTCGAAGGTAAAAAGAGAAATAACGAGACGAAAGTACAGCTGAAGTTGTTCTTTGTGGGGAAAAAGCAATGGACAGTTTAGTCAGGTGGGGCTGTCACAGCGAGGTTCGCGCTATTCAAGCGAGATATTAGTGGAAGGTTTTACGAAAATGTGAATACACAATGGCGTACTCTTTTATGAGCCTCTCCGTATTTTCTTAGGGCGAGGGAATTTCGCACTGCTCATGTGAAAATTAAACCTGATGCAAAATCAAGCAGTCAGCTGTATAAATTGACCCAAAGTTTGAAAGACGAAGGCATGTTATTTATTACTGGAACACTTTTAACCTTTGTACAAAGTTTGTCAGCCTCAATAGAAGTTTAAACATTTTCCCGTTTCTATTGACCTTGTGGGCATGAAGTATTGGGAGATCTTTATTTATAGTGTACGCAGGGGTTAATTTCGCGCGAGAAAATAGGCCGCTGCAATTAACCCTGTCCTTTGCCAGTTGCGCCCATCGTGCCCCCAATCTCATAATCTCATCCACCCGCCTAACTTTCTGCCGCCCCCTGCCGCGCTTGCCTTCTCTTGGAATTCCTTCCGTTACCCTTATGGACCAGCGGTTATCTTGCCTTCGCATTACATGCCCTGCTCACGCCAATTTCTTCCACTTGATTTCGACTAGAATGTCATTAACCCGCGTTTGTTCCCTAACCCACTACTCCCGCTTCCGGTCTCTTAACGTCACACCTATCGTTTTTCTTTCCATAGCTTGCTGTGTTGTACAGCGGTTGTTTTTCGGTGACCTTTGCCGCTCAGTCGCATGACCTCCTGCGTGAGTTCTGAGGCGAATACTGTTTCTGACTGAGTTGAAACAATCATGAGTGCGCCGTGATAAAGCACTATGTTTCCAATGAAGAAGGTCGTAATTTCAGAACACGGCACCATTTGAAAGAGCCCTGGTCTCACAGTACCGGCTGAGATAGTCGATGGCGACCAGAATGTAACGGTTACTCAGCGAGGACTCAGGAAATGGGCCAAGTAAGTTCATGCGGACTTGATGGAATGGGACTTGTGGCTGATTCATCAATAAGCTGCAGTAGTCCGGTTGCTTTAGTCTGCGGCGTCATGCGACGTTGGCACTCGCGGAAAGTTCTGATGTAACGCTGCACAACTACGGAAACACTGGGCTAGTAGTATTTTCGGCGTGTCCGCGCCAACGTACGAGCAAATCAAGGTGACCAGAAGAAGGGTCATCGTGGCACACCTGCGGGACTTTGTCAAGAAAGACCGTAGGTGCGACAAGCAGGCAGACAGCTTTGGTCGGGCCATAGTTTTTCTTATACAGAACTCCTTCTCGCAAACAGAACGACGGTAGTCCACGCGAGAAGGCTCGAGGGGGAGACTGAGCGCTTCCATCAAGATACTCAATGAGGCTCCGTAGCTCGCTGTGGTCACGTTGTTGATGAGTGAGAATGGACATGGAGATAGCGCCAATTTACTCAATGAGGGGCCGTATTTCGCTGTCGTCACGCTGTTGGTGAGTGAGAATAGACATAAAAGTAGTGCCAAGACACTCAACGAGGGGCCGTATTTCGCTGTGGTCACGTCGTTGATTAGTGAGAAGGGACATGGAGATTGCGCCAAGATGCACAATGAGGGGCCATAGTTCGCTGTAGTCACGTTGCTGATGTGTGAGAATGTACAGCCTTTGTCAAAAAGTTTAGAGCCCAGGGGGTCTGATTTTGGGCCACATTGCTTTGCTCGTAATGCGTCCTCAGCGTCCCAAATCGCCTGAGAGTAATATTTTTGGTCCTGCTCCCTCCGATGCGTACGACTTCCGTTAGTGCTACAGGAGCGCCACAATAGTGCTTAGAAGCAAACCCCCTGGACTCTGAACTTTTGACAAAGGCTGTACGTAAAGATAGCGCGAAGAAAAGAGAACAATCTTCGGAATCAGCTCGGTGGCCTTGGATAGGAGCACCGGACAGACAATCAGCATCACTCTGCTTCTTCCCTAACATATAGACGATGGCCACATCTAATTCTTGCAGTCGAAGACACCAGCGTGCAAGCCGCGCTGAGGGACCTTTGAGGTTGCCCAGCCAACACGGCAAGTGGTGGTCGCTGGCGACTATGAAAGGGTGGCGATGCAATTACGAGCAAATTTTCGTCACCGCCCACATAATGGCTAATAATTTTTTTTTGGTGGTGCAATAACTCGCATCGGATCAGTACAAGGTGCGGCTGTCATAAGCGATTACGCGTTCAAGGCCGTCCTGCCGCTGCACAAGGACCGCACCGAGGCCGACTTCACTTGCGTCGGCGTGCAGTTCTGTGTCGGCTGACTCGTCGAAGTGACCAAGTATGAGCGCACTTTGGAGACGATTTCGGATTTCTGCGAACGACCGTTGTCGCTCGCAGCCCCAAAAGAACATGCTGTATTTTTCGTGAGGCAGTTTAGGGACTCGGCTATCTGGCGGAAGTTCCGAATGCGCCGATAATAGGCCCAGAAAGTGGCGCACGCTTCGCTTATTGACTGGGATTAGGAAAGCAGCGCTAATCTAACAATTCAACCAAATTCTGTTTGTCCACAATGTCCGTTTAAACGGTGCACGATTAGCTGCGCGAACGCAGCCTATCAAGGGCGATTATTTGGCGTTTGTGTCCCAACCGCATAACATGACACACGAGGATGCAATAAGGCGTCGAATTCGAATCCTAATGGCAAGCGCTGTTGGAGCAAACCGCACCGAATGGCGGACGTCAAAGCGATGACAGGCATGACATACAGTGCCTGCAACCACGCCTGGAAAGTCCGGCAGATAACGAGCAACCGCAGAGTTAGGGACACGGGTACTCGTTGCCCACAAGGCCGAACTTCTTGCCACGTTTATATACGACCTAGAGCACTGTGGGCGCTTACGCGCGCTACCCAGTTTATCTAATGCTGTGAAGTTTGCCACGGTTTTTTGAAGGGTCCTTTGCATACGACTGAGCAAGCTTACGAAGTTTACTCTTTAGCGATTAAGGCGTATTTCAACTTGTTTTGGCTCTGGCGTCAGATACCGTTTCAGACCCCACGAGCAGATCGATTTCTTCCCAAAGCGCATATTTTGGACTAGTTGGCCATTTATCACCTCAGGTACCTTGCCCATAGCGCAAAAGTACAAGGACGTAGCGGAGAAGGACAGCACTATCATTTGTCCCGTCCTTCTCCTCTGTGACTTTCTACTTTTGTGGGGTCAAGATGTCTCAGATCGGTTTCTTCTTTTCTATTTCCGCTGTGTGCTGACGCAAAAGAGTTCAGCCGACTCTTGCTTCTGGCGTTACGCAAACGAAGCATTTCAGGTTCTGAAATCTGCGTGCTAATCTCTCACAAGGTTGGCAGAAGACACACCAGCTGCGCAGAGTGTGACGCATAGGCACACGGCCGCACGGAAAACAACCGGCTGCTGCGCGCCTCTCTTGCCCCGCGCATGCCTTGCCTGTTTGCCTTCACCGAGCGCCGAGGCGGGGATCGAAGCCGCGACACGTAACGCCAGTTTGCGACAGTTCCGGTCCCGACGACAAACCGGGCGACAAGGAGCAGCGCTGGCGGCGGCCGCCGCCGCTGCTCCACTCATGAATATAGATGGAACAAGCGATACGCACTCGTTCGAATCGGAAGCTTATGGGGACGAGCAGTGGAGCCAGCCGACTGTGGCGACACCGGGCCGCGTCCTTGCTGCTCCGCTAGCGGCGGCGGGAAGACATTGCACCGGGCCACGGACGTCGTCGTAATGTATCATTAATGGCACTGCTCTACTGGGCGTCCTCCTTTTCTAGAAGCCTAGCGGGCAAAGAACGTATCTTGTTTATGAACTCGACACTGGTAGCGTGTTGCAAATATTCTCCAGCGTCAGCGTCGTGAACTTTTCGTGCTGGCATGGCCACGGTCTTGTGTACGCTTGGCGCTGCGCGTTGAGCAACGCTGCAAAAGAAAATCGGGATTATAGCACTCTGAATAACACAATGTTATTACCATTACAATAACGACAGAGGGGATGTGAGCTGCAGATTAAGCACTGACTGGGTCATAACGGTAATGCCAGTACACTGCCAGTTCTCTGAGGTTCTATCCCAATCAAGGTGTGTTTCTTGTCTTGCCTTGTCAGTGCTCTGTACTGTTGGGATCGGATAGCGTGGCCGGGTTGGAGATGGGACGAGGAAGGCCGGAGTAGGGGTCATGAGGAGGAAACAAGGAGAAACTTTATTCCGACTATTTACATGATCTACAAGTAAGAGCAACTGAGAGTGCCTCTCAGTAGAAGGGAGCTTCTTCGCCAACGGGAGTCTCTCAGCCTCGCTCGCTGCTGAGTTTTACATGCTGTTCATTCCCTAAAATCCCTGGATGGAGGCCGGGCCTGCCGAGGAAGGTGTGTCCCGAATCGTATTCTCGGCACTCATCACGCACTCTCTTACCCCTGGACACTGCCCCGTCATGTGATGACCTTGAGGATGAGGGGTATGCCATCTATGTCGCGCAGGCAGCGCGAGTGGCGTTCCCACGATGTGCAGGTGGATGCACGAGGGACTTGCGTTCCCATGGTCTGCAGGTGGTCTCACTTGTTCCTCATCAGTGCAAGACCAAGAATACGTGCAGGGCCACGCTGGGTTGGGAAATCACGCGCCAGCTTCTTTGAAGACGGATGACATGAGGTGTCTGACACACCAGTCTTTTCGGGAGCGTCAGTCACGGCTGTCCTCGGGAATCTTCGCCATGCACTGTTCTCGCAGGGGCTTGCTGTCGCCGCCGCCAGTCTGGTTACCCCGGTCGACGGAGTCAGCGTGCTAATCCACTTAGGTTGGGGGGCACCCCGATCATAACAGTACCTTTGTTTTATAGCGAAATCTGATTATGGTGCGTAAACGTGGGTCTTTCCATGACGCCACCGGTCCGCACTGGTCCGCACGTCACACACCAGGGGCACTGGTGCTGTACGACTTTGTCGTTTTGGCACTGGATGATGTTGCGCGCAATCACACCGGAGCATGCTCTGCCCGCGTGCACTGCACAGTCTGTAGATTAATTTCTAGACTGCAGGTTAATTTTCGACCGGTTTTACGCTAGCATTAGAACCGCCATGCTGGAAACAAATGTGCGTCATTCTGAAGCTTGTTCTCTGAAGAACCGCCGGTCACCTGCCACGGTCGGCAGGTGGCAAAGTGTAGAGAGGGAAATCAATGCCACGGGAAAAACCCCGAGGGTGGCGACCGTGCACGGAGGAGGTAGAGGGTGGCTGCCACGGGAAGAAACCGGCGGGTGGCTAACCGTAGAAGGTGGAGGGTGGGGAGGAAAGGGAGCCGAGAAGGGGAACGGAGATTGCAGAGCGGGGCGCGTGCGCCGAATGCCAGTTTTTCATTGAAGTGGTTGTGTGCGAGCTACCTGAGTAACTGAGGGTCTATCAATGCCGGAGTCCAGATATGGACTCAAAGACCAAATGTATTCGAGCAGGGTTTTCTGGCGGGCTAGTTGATGCTTATAGTTGGTGCGTGACGACAAGCACCAACTAGCCCGCCAGAAAACCCTCCTTGAATATATTTATCCTACTCTGGGCTCTATTCTGTGTTCTTCTGCGCTCTATGTGTGTACGTGTTTTCTGTCTCTGTCCGTGTTTTTTCGCGCAGTTTGGTTTGGTTTGGTTTATTGGGGTTTAACGTACCAAAGCAACTCAGGCTATGAGAGACGCCGTAATGAATGGCTCCGGAAATTTCGACCACCCGGGGTTCTTTAACGTGCACTGACATCGCACAGAACACGGGCCTCTAGAAGTTCGACTTCATCGAAATTCAGCCGCCGCGGCCGGGATCTAACCCGCGTCATTCGGGACAGCAGCCGAGCGCCGTAACCACTGAGCCACCGCGGCGGATATACGTTTTTTTTTTAAATCTGTTTTTCCTGTCGGTTCTACAGGCGTTTTTCTTGATAATCTCCCCCCTCCCCCCATCACTCCCACCGTTCTTTCGCTTTCTGGCGTACACAGTTATTTCTAGTTTATTGCCTCAAGTTCTTTCTTCACAACCAAAGCTATACTGTACGGCCAGTAAGGAGAGGCTATTATCACAACGCTAAAGCAAAGTGGAAAGGAGAGAGCGGACGTCGCATGTCGCCGTTCTGTCCTCTGTCTGCGTCTTTCACGCCGTAGTAATTATCGACCGAAACCAACTCGCCGATTTCTCTGTCCGCTTGCTAGAGTAGCAAATGCAGAGTAGCAAATACGCAGTGCGGATGAAATCAAACGCTGAAAGTGAAGATTTCTAAACAAGAATACAATGCTATTACGGCGTAGCGTTACTAGATTTCGCAGCACACGAATTATATATTGTTAAACACCACAAATACCTAAAGAGTTTGCTGTTCACAATAAACAGGTTTCTCAATGTCTTTGAAAGATGCCCCTCGTGGTGGAGAAGCTTGTGCACATATTCGTTCAGGTTATGGCGCTGTTTGAATACCGCGCATGAAGCTATTCCCCGATGAACTGGAACCGCTACTGAGTTAGGAAGTGCCATAAGCATACTGAAGTATTCATAGCCGCAGCCACCCTAAATACAGATATTTCATGCAAAAGAAAAGCGGCAAGCGGAAGTTGATGCAATGGCGACAAAGAAAGCCATTTGTCGCTTTTATTTAGTTAAGTAACAGTACGATTCAAAAATAGAACACCTTTACCTCCTTACAGAATACACTTACGAATAACTGAATTGTCCTTTCCTTGTGGATCCGTTGAAATGTCTCAATAGTGGCTAATGGGCTCGTATTGATGCACCATGAAGTGAGTACTGAAGGCGAAATGAGAGCGTCTTGAGCCTTATGGAAAACTGGCCGTTGTGTTTATATGAACAACATAATGATTTCTAGTTGCATGCCGTTCTGCTGATTATCCATTGAAACGTCGAAATACAATGCATTCATAAGAATTCCACTTCTTGAGGCGCTATTGGGTAAGAAAAAAAAAAGCAGCGCATGCAAAATACACATTGTAACGTGTATGTGTTGTTATGCAATAGCTATTCATAGTTTGACGCATGAATGCCGTGGTAATACTTTCACAAACACCTACGAGGCCAAGAACGCACGCTCAACTTTTGATAGCATGTTTAAATCAAATCTTATTACCAGACCGCCAGATGAGAAAGAAAACAGCTTCTACATTAGCCCTTCAGAAGGAACAAGTCAACAAGACAAGGTCGAAGCTTGGACATGTTGGTGTGTGCAATTCATCAACATGTCGAAAAGACGAGTCTTCAAGAAATAAATTTCGAAATTCTACAGTGACCCACTCACCCAGCTCTTCACCTTTATGTTTTTAAACTGTCTATGAAATGCGTACCAACAAGTGTGGGTGATGGGTTATAAATAGGCGCAGATTTCTAATATAATTTTGGTGAGTTGTTGCAGTTCAAGTGCATCTTTACTTTACGAGCTGTAGGGAAAAATAAAATGCAGTCTCTAAGTGGATGCTAAAATTTGAAATGTTTTTCTGGAAACTTTCTTTTTTTAGTTCGAAACAATATTTTAATGCGTCAAGCCTGAGCGCCGTCTGGCATTATTCGATAATTTTTGCGTATTCATTCTACCTTTAACACTCATGTTCAGCTTTGTCTGGAATGCCTCAGCCAATGGCAAAGCGTTCCGTATTCACTGATGCATACTGCCACTCGGCGGTATGCATTCAACAATCATATAATGCCATCTACGCAATTTGCTACCCCTGTATTGACCATTAGGCAAATATATTTCATTGAATTAGTATTCAATGCTTTGAATAGCGTTTCGGTACCATTGAATTTAATGTGATTCAATGAGAAAGTAATATGACGTTCACAGAAACGCAAAACAGAAAACAAAGATTGGTTTATTTGGGTTTAATGTCCCAAAGCGACCCAGGCTACGAGTGACGCCGTAGTGGAGGGCTCCCGAACTTTCGACCACCTGGGGATATCACTGACATCGCACAGGACACGGGCCTCTAGAATTTCGCCTCCATCGATATTCGACCGCTGCGGCCGAGATCGAACCCGCGTCTTTCGGGTCAGCAGCCGAGCGCCACAACCACTGAGCCGCCGCGGCGGCTAGAAAACAAAGAAGTGATACCATTGCGATTTATTCATCCCTGTAGGGGCCCATAGCAAATAAAAGCAAACTTCACACAAAAAACTAAAATGAAACACTAAGTGCAGTGCAATAATTCGGTGTGAAGCGCATGCTTAACTGTTCGAAACTTAATTGCGAGCATCGGAAGAGAAATCTCCTTTGTGAACTTCAGAAAAAAAAAAAAAGTGTCGTAGAGATGAACATTGAGCCTTGTGTTTTCTGCTCGGCCGAACACCTGAATGTCTGCCTGACACATCACATACTGAGCTTTTACTGTTCAAGATCGAAGAAACACGATGTTTCTTTGCTTATAGGTATCACACTCAAATTCCCAGCATATCTTTTGAAACATGCTGCACAGAAAGAAAGGGCAGGACCACAACATTGGCATATCAATCACATTCCGTTTTTATCATTATATAGCATTTTGCTGATCGCTCTACCTTGAAGATTTCGCTTTTGAGATCAGAAATTAATTGCCGGAGATTGCCGCACAGCTTTATAGTGTTTATTTCTTTATGTTCAAAGCCGCCGGCATGCGGCTTTATTACTTTGTTTATGACGCGATATGTGACTAGATTTATCTCGAATTATCGCATTTGTGTGCAGCTGATTCTCTGTTGTTCGAGATTGTAGCGGTTGCTTTGAGTGCCGTATCTAATAAGTACTTTGTCAGCTGACTGCGCCCCAGAGCGGCGGTGATTCTGTTCGACGACCACCAAGCACGTTTGTTGCTATAACCGCCACCGAGTATTTTAGTTCTCTGCGGGTGCAAGGCAGCCCCAATAAACAGCTTGCTTCAGTGACACCTGTCTACTCGTCTGTTGCCCCGGGCGTTGTCGCCGTCACTTGAGGAGTTGAACGTTCAGTCCTCCTATTCCTGTCCATAGGAAACCGCTAGCAGGGGATCAGTTAAGGAAAAAGACAAGGTGAACGTACGCATACCGTCAAGAACTACGTCATGAGAAGTAATTGTGCATTCGTAACTGAAGCGACTACTGCACTGCAAGAAAGCGGAGTTTGCTTACTTTGGTGTACCTGTTCTTGGCGGTCTGGGATATTTTACACAGTTATTTTGTATTTCTGAAACTTTTCAGCCGCACTCAAGTATTTGTTCTTCCTGCATTAAAACTCGGTTCCAAGTGCCAGGGCTGTTCCTTTTTCTCGCGATTAGTGCTAGATGGGTGGTTTATATCTGTGTAGTATCAGCGTCAATGAAACGCGAACACGAGAATGAAAACGGAAACTGAAAAAGGTTAGCTAGAGTTTAACAACTCTGATACCCAAAGGTCGAGTGATAGCATTATAGCAATGGCCCGGGTCAAATTTGGACGTCGCCGCAGTGTTGGGCACGCCCAGTTATGATTTTACATTGCTTTTGATCTAAATCAGCCAGGGTGAAATTTTTTCGATTTTGGTCCAAATCGATGAAGGCCAAATTTCGGATGTGGGGTGGGCTAAATTTGGCATATGGGATGGGCTACATTTTGGAAACGACCCGTGTCTAAGTTGGAGACACCATCACATTGGCCATAGTCAAAGTACGCTTCGGTATCTGACTTAAGGCTGTTTCCATGAGATCGCTAAGTCCGAAGGGGACTTCAATGTCATTACGCACACTGGACTGAAACTAGAGTTTTGCATTGAGTACAGTTATGGCTCTAAAACTTGAAGATAGTAAAGAAGAGAGGCAGAAAACTATGACGGTTCAGTTTCGCATCGAAGCCATAAAGGCCACACTTTGGAAGCGTTTAACAGGCGACGCCTGCATTTCCTCTGCAGCCGCTAATATTTTTGGTTGTTTCAGTTCTTTAGTTCGCGTTTCATTACACGCTGGTAGCACGATTCATTCGCATTCTGTGCGAGGATAAATTGACTAAATCTGATGTAATACCATAAATGCTTCTCATGTTTCAAGGACACGTCCGCAAAGCCACGCTCTATTGAATAATTACTAGATATGTACACCCATTAGCGAACACCACCACGACGTGTCATCTCCTGGCGAAGCTACCGGAGATTGCGTGAAACGACGTTCTGAATTTCATCCAATACTCACGCAGAATTCTGTTCAAGCGCACTTTCTTGCGGCACGAATACCTGACAGCATGTCTATACTGACAGCCATGTTTTGTCATGCGAGAAGAACGCCCCATTGCTTTACCCTTCCTACCCGTAACCTTCGAACTGGCCGGATGGCTCTGAATCGGGATCAAGCGTATAGGCTGCAACCTTAATTCCTCCATTTCCTTTTTTCGCTTCCTCGCTTGTTTACGGAAGAGGTCCGGCGTACGCGGCTGAAACGATGCGTACGGGCAAAAGAGCGACAGCCTGCACGCGCGTTTAGTTGAAGAACGGGCACCGGCAAGTCGTACATAATCCGCTGCCAGGATATGCGAATACGACGGCGCAGGCGTAAAAGGCGGCCCCGCGCGGGGTCCCAAGCCGAGGCTAACGACCTGTAAGCGCCCGGGAGAGCCGCGGGTGCAGGCGCGCTCCTCTTGTCGATAAGCGTCGACCGTCTACTGTCCCTCGGCGACGTCTTTACACGCGGCAGTAAAACTTTACAGCTCTCGTCCGTCGCAGCAGCGGAGGGTGCTGCCAGCGTTGGTGTATTGCAGCCGCTGGAAAACTTTGCACCCGGCTCCGCGATGCGCAGCGTGCAGTGCTCACTTCAACCCTCGTGACGCGCAGACATGGCGAGATTCGCTCGATCATTTTGGGTCAGCAGTTCTGCCGCAGTCTTCCCGTTTAAGAGCTTCTTGAATTATGATGACAAATGCATCCTACGCCGACCTTGTACCTTATGGTAAACTGCGAGACACCTCCACCAGACGCAAGCCCCCTGCCAACCTTGAAGAAGGGGCCGAGACTGCTCCCAAAAGTCAGGATTTTGAAATTAAAAAATGTTTGCTTGGATTTGTCTTGCAGTTTGTTGGTTATTAGACCCAACCGGACAATCTGACGAAATGTTTAGTTTTCAGGCCTCTATACCAATGCGTGGCGGCTAAAGGCGGAATGGATGTGTGTATGGATGGAAGTTAGGAGCGTCCTCTTTGTAACGGGGTGGTGACAACTGCCACCATGCTCGACTTTTTTTCTTCCTTTTTTATTTCTTTTGAGCAAAGCGTCAAACTAAATGGTATTATGAGTAACCGTTTTGATGAACGTTGTGGGTTTCTAAGTGGACACAGGCCACCATCCACCGCGGGTTCGAGCTTCGCGCGAGCCAAGGGCCCCGATCAGCCGTCACCACACACACACTGGGACACCGATGCGGTGCACTCAACCTCCGCTGGGAGGAGAGCGATTCACCGCAAAGAAATAGGCCTCCAAGTTCACAAAGGAGACGTTTATTCACGTCGTCCTTCAGCAGTACACACACACTCAATAGTCACCCCGTCCCGGGGGCGCGCGAGGAGCAAGGCTCCGCTGCGCGCACGAAGCGACTCGAGCAATGCGCGCCGCTAGCACGCCGCTGCAGGAGAATGTCCCCGCGGCAGTGCTGTGATCTCTCTCTCGTGTCGACCGTTGGGCCGGTTGCGAGAGAGAGTGGGCAATAAACGCAAGGTACGCCTGTCGGAGGTCGCTGGACCCCGCTGGACAGGCTCGAGCCGCTGCAGGTCAGAGGACACGTGCGGGCGAGCTCGAGTATATGCACTGGTCCGAACGGCAAAGGCCGGCACGGACAAAACAGTAGCGTACGCACCTTACGCTGTCTCCGAGGGATCTCTCTCTCTGGGCCCCGCTCGGACGGTCGCGCAGTGCGCGGCCGCCCGTAGCGGGTCCCGAATTCCCGCCAAAAGGCGCCAATGGCAAAGGCCGTTGGGGAGCCGGGGCGGAGCTGTGGCCAAATGACAGTGATTAGTCACCTAGCCGCCTCTCCACCGCCTGAGGCGGGAACAAGGGAAAGAGGAGAAACAACGCGGGAAGCCGGCACGGCCGCGCAAAGGCAACGGCGGAAAGCCAGGATTCCCACAACGTCTTTATCCCAGGAAAGCCTGGCCCTAAGCGCGTGATCCTCCGAACAAATGCCAGTGATTGCGATGATTACACACAGGTGAAAGAAGTAGAAGTTTGTGGAACGCGCTCACACAAATTCTCCCGGTAGGGAAGCGGAATTCCTTGTGCATGAGTGCATTTGTATCTGCTATGCACCCTGGCCAATCCCCCGCCGTGGGTATGTGCCATTAAGCCTGAGGACATCATCAAAGCGACCGCGCTGGCCGCAGTTCAGATGCTAGATGGGCGACGGGCGTATGGCTTCATGCATGACCGGTGAACGACCTATTCTGAGCGTCGGCGACGATCTCCACTGGTGCGCGGGAAGGCAACACGGTAGTTGACGGCAGATTGTTGTAATGCCGTGTAAAGCCCAATAAAGCGATGAAGAAATTTCTCGCACAAGCCAGGGATGCGGACAGGTGTCCAAAGGAGAACTTCATCACTGGGTTGGAAGGAGACAGTATGGTGGTGCTGGTCGTAGCGGCGTTTTCGTTCTTGCTGGGTGACTTCAGTGTTGACGCGCGCAAGGTGACGACAGTGGGCCATACGGGAAGCATACTGTTCACCCAGTGACGCGGACGGAGAGACTCGGGCGGAGAAGAAGGTGGTGTAGAATACAAAGGAAGGTTGGCGGCCGTAAACCAAGGAAGAAAGGGCTGTAGCCAGTGGTACGCTGAATTGCGGAATCATATGCAAATGTGACGAAGGGCAAAATTTTGTCCCTGTTCCTGTAGTCGGGACTGGTTTGGTTTGGTTTATGGGGTTTAACGTCCCAAAGCGACTAAGACTATGAGAGACGCCGTAGTGGAGGGCTCCGGAAATTTCGACCACCTGGGGTTCTTTAACGTGCACTGACATCGCACAGTACACGGGCCTCTAGAATTTCTCCTCCAAAGAAATTCTAGCCGCCGCGGCCGGGATCGAACCCGCGTCTTTCGGGTCAGCAGCCGAGCACCATAACCGCTGAGCCACCGCGGCGGCTGTAGTCGGGACTGATGTACATTAAAGGGACTATGCAGTACATTAATTGAGACTACATGAAGCAGACGAGAGATAGGCATTCCATCACTCGTCACCTACGCGAAAGAATTTTTGAGCTAGCATCAGTAACAACGAAGTTATAGATGATTAAAAATGACGCTCCTCCTCTCCCCCCTCAACTCGAACACGCGGGGCGCCAGAAAAAAGATACAGAAAACAGCTCTGGGACTGGGCCGCACCCATGAACACGTCATTCGCTGACGTTCGGTTTGCGACTTCCGGTTGTCGCACCCAGCACTACCAGCACCCCGCAGCAGCGTCGGCAGCGTCTCTCCGGTCTCTCTCCGCCTTCCTGGATTGCGGCGCGCGTTGAATTCTTCGCTTGTCACTGCGACAAAGTCACTGCGAGTGGCTCCCGGATTCCCGACAGAAATAGGCGGCAGAGGTAAACTGAAACCATATGCACAAAGGCAATGCCCTGACTCGAGCTTGCCCGAGGGGGTCGCGCGGCGGCACGAGCAGACGATTTTCACGGCTACCGGAAGTATGCCCGTGACTATCGTGACGTCGTGGCTGCCGTGGCTCCAGCGAATGACAGTGTGTGGTGGCCTGCCGACGTCACGGGACTAGTGCGTCTATTTTCCCGATTTGAGTTTCAAAATCGGTCACTACGAAAACAACAATCGACCCGCGAATTTAAAAAAAAAACACGGGATTTAAAAATTCATAATAATTTGCCGGCTCAGTTCCGAAGACTCATACCTGGTGGGATTGCATCTTAGCATCATTTCTGTGCATTGAAAACATTTACAAGCGGCTTTTAAATCTTTGCATAGTCCCTTTAATATCATGTCGGACTACGCCCGGTTAAAGCACTCGATTCGGCCATTGGTTTGAGGGTGAAAGCTGGAGGATGTCTTGTGGTTGGAGTTGAGTGCGCGAAGTACTTCCTCAAGTTCTTTCCACGGTCTATAACCAGGATACGGGGGTGCTCCCCGCGCAAGATGGCGCAAGATGATCGCGCGTAGGAAGAAGTTGGCGACTTCAGAAGCGGCACAGAGTCGCTGAGCGGCTGTTTCAGCGTACCGTATCAGATGATCAATGGCGGTGACAACCCAACAGTGGCCGGCTAGCGTGGAGGGCCAAACAAGTCAATGGCGACAGAGTCAAAAGGCACAGATGGGCAAGAAAGAGGTTACAGGGGGTCAGCAGGAGTAGATGTTGACGGCTTACGTTGCTTTCAAGAGAGACGGGAAGAGATGTACTTGGCGACGGTTGTAGAAAGGCCTGGCCGGAAGCAGCGGCTCTTTATACGGTCGTACGTTTTGTGGTGACCTAAATGACGGGCAATGGCGTCGTCGTGGTAAGCCTCCAAAACTCGACGACGAAGGGAGCGAGGACCAACGGGTACTCACCGGTGACCCGTAGGGTGATAAGTGTAGCGGTAAAGTATTCCTTGCTGGAATCGGAACTGGCAGAGCTGACGTCGCAAGCGACTTTTAGATGCCGCTGATTGACCGCGGAGACGAGCGATAATTGTACGGCTGTATGTACTATTAGCTAGCTGCATGGACGGGAAATCAGTGTGGATATCCACCAGAGCTACAGCGATGGGCGCAGCATCCAGATGATCAGCGGAAGGCGGACGTAAAGGGCAGTGTGTAGAGGAGGTCGCAGGTGGAAGTGCAGGAGTAGAAGGCAATGGCATCGAGATAGGGAGCCACCATCGAGGAGTTTTCTGCCGGATTTGTAGGTGAAGGTAAACGTGTACTCTTGAAGGCGGAGCAACCAGCGATCCAGGCGACTGGATAAATTCTTTAACGATGACCGCCAACACAGTGCGTGGCGATCAGTAACTATGCTGAAATGGCGACCATACAAGTAGGAGCGGAATTTTTGGACAGACCAAAAAACAGAGAGACATTCTTGTTCTGCAGTTACGCTCGGCTGCAGTAAGGGAACGGCTGGCTTATGCCAAAACTTGCTTTTCAGGCGTAGTGGAGCGTTGCAAAAGAAGCGCGCGATGCATGGCACACTACGGACAGTGAAGGACGGTGGACGCTCCCTCATGAAAGTGGCGGACCACGGGAGGCGAAGTCAACACCTGCTTGAGGGCATGGAAGGGCTCTTCACACGCAGGGGACAACCCATAAAGGGTTTCAGAAGTAAAAATTTTGTGTAATGGGGCCGCAAGGGAGGAAGAGTGACGTATAAAAAAGTGGAAATACGACGCCAAACCAAGGAAGCTGCGGAATTCTTTCTGGCATTGGGGCCGAGGAAAATTTACTACAACTGAAATTTTATCGTGGCCGGGTTGGCCTAGAACTTTGATGGCCGTCTGGCAAAGTGACACTTCTTAGTATTGAGCTGCAGACCGGCTTGTGCGAAGGACAGAAGAACTTCGTTGCGACGGTGTAAGGCTGAGCGAAGTCTGCCAAAAATACGATGATATCGTCGCGATAGCAGATGCATGTCTTCCATTTCATTCCCCATAGCACGATGTCGATCATGCGCTAAAAGTGGCAGGAGCATTGCACAATTCGAAACGCATCACGTTGAACTCAGAGACCATCCGGGGTAGCGGCAGTCTTCTGCTTGCCGCATTCGTGCACGGGAATTAGCCAGTATCTCGAGCGGAGGTCGATACTGGAGAAATGTTAATCTCCTTGGGGGCAGTCCAATGCGTTGTCGATGCGAGGCAGCGGGTAAAAATCTTCACGGGTTATCAATTTATCTGCGATGGCTTCCCGATGGCATCAAAGCCTTTTTCACATGCCGGCCATGCCGGCGTTCTCGGGAACGAGCTCGCCGACGTGGTTGCGTCCTGCTCCAGCCGTTCGCCGCGGGTCCGGACTGCCTTGCGCTCAAGGGCTACTGTGCTTATGGAGTAGTCACGTTGCGCAGGCGTGAACAGGGTGATATGTATTAAGGCGAAAGCCTTTAATGGCTCATGCTCGCGATGTCCGTCAATGCTCGCGGTGTATAGCGGTGTGCGTTCGTGCACTGGAATTGTGCTAACTGTGGCCTCTCCTCAGCGCTGCGGCGCAACCTTCTTCCTTTTTTTTGCAAGCGGCGCGCCAGTAGGGGGCGCAGCTGTGCACAACAACCGTGACGTCACACAGTAGCGGTAGAACGAGCGCACGCGCGTCGGCGGTGGCAGCTACACCGCCGCTCCTTCGCCGCACGTCTCGTTGCAGTCGAGTGAGTGAGACGCATGGCTCCGAAGCGGCCCAGTGGTTCCGCGCCAAGCGGTTCGGGGAAGCGGCAATGGGTTGACCACAAGGCTTTCGTCAAGCACACTTTAGAATTTCCAAAGTGTCTTCGGTAATTTTTGCTATGCTACACCGAATTATTGGGCGCCTCCTGCGCGGACGCAGTAATGGGGCTACCCTGGCAATACGTTTCCGCCATGCTAAAACTATACTGTTTTGTGCGGTCTCTGCGGACCGCATCGCTTTTGCCTCTGAAAATAGCGCGTAGTTTACCAGCTGTTTTCGTTCACTGAGCGGTACAGAGCGTTCTCGCACGTCGCGCGTTTCGTTCTTGCGGGCCGGCTTCCCGCTACCCGGCCAGTATCTCAAAACCCATTCGCGAAAACCTATTCGCGGGAGCCCCGCTGCCGAGCGGAGAAGGCTTTGGTGTTTACGCGAATGCGCGCCAAGAAAACATCGCACAGAGAGGGAAAAACGTCTTTTCTCCTCCGGGAAGGCTCAAGTTCTGCATAGGAGGAAGACGGGGCGAAAAGGAAACACTCCCGGATAGTTCTGTCACACGAGGACCGGCGGCTGAGAGAGGGCCCTCCTCGATTCCTTTCTTTCCGACACATCGAGATTCGCACGTTGTGCGCCTGTCAGGCCCTCAAGAATCGATAGCGCGCCGCACTTGTAGCGCGAACTTTTCTTCCCGCACGCACGTACGGACGACCACTTTTGTTAAGCCTACACAGTTGGGGCGCGTCGAGCGCCGCCCTGGCGGTCGTGCGAGTTGTGTTTGCGTCCGTTCGAGCAGTGGACCGTTATTCTTCTCCGCCCGGAACCGACACCCCGCACGGGCGAGCGATAGAGCGCGGAAACGTTTCGGTATTTGCTGTCTCTCTGGCCCCCGGGTGCTTATGAATCGACGCTCTTTCTGCTGGCTGAGAGGTTGCGAGGCGCTGTTTTCATTGCCAGATCACTACTTGCTTGTCACTTGCCCTTCCCTGTGATTCGCTTTGCCCCCTGACGTCCTTGTGTTAGATGAGTAGCAGTGAGTTTTTGTGCCTTTGTTATTTGATGCAACCAATTGCGGACGCTTTCATTTTCTTTGTTTATTTTCATGCGATAACTGCGATCAGGAGCTCGTCGAACTTTGACCGGCGGGTTCGCGCGAACATCGCGGCTCGGGATTGGATTTCTGCTTGAATGTTAACTTCAGTTAACGTTCGCCTGAGCAGAGACACGTGACTGGAAAGGAAGTTGTACAACTGCTCGAGTCATCATATTTGTGAAAGTTCGTTAGAAACAAACATATTCGGCAGAGTCACCCTAACGGACCGAGAGGATGACAATCTGAATTTAAATTTTTTACCATTACATCTCCGGCCTGCCACTTGCTAATTATTACAAGTAGTGCTACAGATCAATAAGATTATTATGATTTGAGGGATCGACCAATACGATTACTTGGTCCTTCGACTCACTATTTAATGTCGATGACGCTTTTTAGTGCGCCAGCACTTATAGTGTCTATTCCCTGCATTTGGCCGTTGTGTGTTTGTATCTTTGTTTTCCTGTCTGTCTGTATGTCTGAAGACAGTTTTGTGGCTGGCTGCTCGCCTGGCCACCTCGTGGTGGGCAGGTGTGCTGCCTGCC
This sequence comes from Amblyomma mixtum, assembly GCF_055824585.1. Lineage (NCBI taxonomy): Eukaryota > Metazoa > Arthropoda > Arachnida > Ixodida > Ixodidae > Amblyomma > Amblyomma mixtum. The sequence goes on from NC_143017.1 coordinate 26,971,100, forward strand.
CACCGTGTCAGGCGGCAGCTTAATTAATTCACGACAGGCTGCTCGGGAAGAGAGCTTGGATCGCAACCACGCATCCGAAGTCGCACCGATAGCAGCACCTGTCGTAAAAGGGCAGTGGCGCACCGCTTGACCCCTGCATCACTGCGCCAGCAGAGGCATAAAGGCTCTCGGGGATCCATGAATGGAGAGGATGACCAGTTTCGCACATATGGACACTATATCGCAATCCGAACAATTGCCATCCGTGAACACTGGATTTGAACACCGGAACCGAAGGGAAAACAGAACTGCTAGCGCACCTAATTGGCATTTGGACTAACTGCGCTAATTGAATTTAATTTTTTTTTACCTAGACGCACGAATTGATTCATGGTTGTAGTCGCTGAGGTGATGACGCAGCACAGTTATTTATTTGTTTATTACAGTGACCTGCAGCGCCTGAAGGCATTATTGCAGGGGGGGGGGGGGGGGACACAGTAGCTTCTGCTTGTTTGGCCGAAAGTACCACAGGATAACAAAAATACAATTACACAGCTAATAATAGATGAGGAAGAGCATGCTCTCAAGGAGGACTGAAGGAGGAGTTATTTATAAGGCTTCCCAATATTACCTAGAGGGAAAGCTGGCGCCACCGTCTATGCTAGTTCCTATAAAAAGCCCTTCATCCACAGCGGGAATTCTGGAAAGACGAGAATTATTATTTGACTAGGCTAGTGTTGGGCTGAAAACGATCAATCTGCGTCTGGACCGACAGTTCCCTCCCTCAACGCTCTCTTCTGCGTGCGGACGGAATTATTTAAATAGTGCATTTTTCACTTCTTCAATAAATTTACAAGGATTAGGCTCGTATGAAAACTTTCACACGATTTCTTCGAGATTTGCCGCGAGTACAGCCGTATTGTTATGGCTGAATCCACGTTTCATGTCGAACAATAGCCAGACCAAATACGAAATCTCATCTTCTTGCCATTCTTGCGCCTCTCCATGGTGGATGAAGTGCAGCTCTGCCTGCTTTCCCTGTAGTCAATATTGAGAAACTCTGTAGAGTTAGTCACACATAGCGTCTTCCAGGACTCACCCTCTGTTCGTGCCCTCCTTGTCGGTGAGCAATGTCGTCGGCGGATCAGGCTGTCTGTAAAGGGAAGGACTTACGCTTGCCTGAAGAATTTACGAACGTAGTTTGAAGTTTGAAGTTTATTTTGACAACGATACAGTTGTCAAGGAGGTTGGCAAAAAGGCAACAGCATGCCTGACTAGGCGCCAACCTCCTGCAACGTGTGACCCATCATACATTATCACATCACATCATAGTGTTGAATCTGTGCATTTCATTTTTCAAATGAGTCCTGGAATTTGCACTAACACCTTGTTTTCGGCTCATTCTCATCAGACATTTCTCTGACTTTCCTTGGAAGGCTATAAACTGATTTGCGTGGGCGCTGGCATCTCTTGATGCCGGTGAGGCTTGTTGAAGTCAACGGCTGAGATAGCGATCCAGCATTCATACGGCTCTTGGACGACGGAACTCCATCGGCCCCGTGCGCCGCTCGCACGTAGAAGCCATGCTGCTACTGTCTTTTGATTCCAGGATGCCTCCGTTGACGACTCTTTTCTCGAGCATTTCTTTTCACTTTTGTCAAATTGACTCATCGTGGAGCGTTCCTTCGTAGATGCATCTGATTGCTGCGCGTTGCTTAAAAGTGACAGCAGCCTCAACTTGGAGGCTTCAGGGTTCAGAAGCAGCCAATGTGGATTTGAGGATAGTAGAATTAAGTATGTGCTGTAACGTTTCTCCGTTGGTTTGTGGAACAGCACCTTCGTCTAGCAACACTGGACCCTTTCTCTCTCACGCGAACTCTTTCACCTTCCCATCACGTAGTTTATGCTACTCTGGATACTTTCGCTCCTATCAGAGCGGCACCATGATTTTGCAGTCGCTAAAATGCACATAGAAGTTTCAATTTGGTTGTGTTTTTGCGATCTGTCGTCTGCCTATTGAGTGGCCGCAGGCCAAGCGCATGCGATGGATTCGGAGCAAGTAAGAAAAGGTTGGAGGATCGGCAGAGGAAGATTGAAAAATACACCACAAAGTCAAAGAATGTCACTAACATGATGTAACAACATGACCTCTGAATATGTCGTTGTATTTTCTTAACAATAACAATGAAATCAGCAAATTTTATTTCTGCCTCCAAAAAGCACAGCGACAGAAGAGCTTGAGAAAATGTCAGGAGCTGCTTGAGTGGGCCACATTTCCTTTATAGCAAGCAGCAACAGGAACAAACAAAATTATACACGCATGACGACCTCATGTTTAAAAAAAAATGAACTGAAATAGCCAAATTGATAACCAAAATATAAAAATCCAAACAAATGTTTTATGTACTTCAAACAATTTAAACAAATCATACGTGCCGTTCTGTACATAGAAGACAAATTTCGTATTCATCATAGCATGATTACACTTATTCAAGAGCTTCTTGATTAAAATAAGACCACATGAAAAAACCAGCGCAAGCACTATGGTCACCTTTTAGTCAATTATCATTCTGGTAAAAAAACGATTACACTACGCGCTTCCCATTGATCAGCAATAGAAATAATAATAACTGAACATTCCCGTACGCATACGCTTTACTTGGTTGCACTGACTGTTGGCTTCCGTTACACTATGCATGTCATAATCAGCCTCACTGTCACGGCCGTCACGAAGCAGCTAGGGTACGTCGCGGCAAAACGCGAGGAGTGCCGCCGAAGGAGAGCAATGGAAGGCGTCGACAAGGAAGGAAATACTCTCAAAACAACGCAGCGCGTGAGTTTCATGTTCCACGGCCGAAGCATGTGAGCAATGGTTTGCTTTTCGAAGTCTGTCCGAAACACGAGACGACGACAGAACGGTTCGGGTAGACCCCGACAGTGTGTTTATATTGACCGGCTAGCTAGCCAGAGCGGCTAACAGGAAACATGTGTTTGGTACTGTGTCCTTTACTTTTTCGTTATGACATCCAAAGTCTGAAAGATTGCGGGAGAATCATCTATTGGCTAAAAGAGTAAGTTTTGGCTGTAGAATTGTGTCATGGCTGAGGATGGAGCTTTCGTGGGAATGCAACGTGATGGGCGCGCGCGATGGAGAGCGCGAGAGGTGGGTTCTGTGGCAGCCGGTCAGATCGGTCGTGTGCGGCCGGTCGTGGTCCTGGGGCCGTGGAGTTGGAGACGCGAGTTCCTTGAGCGGCGGTCGGACAGGTTGACCGTGCTGAGGCAGGCGATGTTCCTGAGTCTTAGAAGTTCTAGGTCCTTTGATTAGAGCGGAGAGACCATGCTGTTTTGGCACGTGTAAGTAATTTTGATTAATATTGTAATAAATGACTTCTCGAGAAAAGTATTTCAACTCTCTTCGTCATAAGATCTGCACACTCATCTGAACTCACCACACGCGAAACACGTTCCCAGGGTTCCTCACGGGACCCACCCTCTACCACTTCACGCCAGCCTCAGGATCTAACAGCATCGAGCAGAGGGAAAAGTCGTCACTCTCACAATCCTCTGTCCTTGTCTGTTTGACAACCTTTAAAAATAAATGCTCACCGTTATAAGATGACTGCAGTTGCACTGCTCTGCTGAAAGGCGCAGCCTGCATCTGTTTCCAGGCGAGCTGTGCCAGGTTCTTGTGAAGCCTGGCGCACCGGAATATGGCTCACCAAACAATAAGCGTGACAGAGAACCAAGAAAGCCAAGGCGGAAAAAAATTAGGCAGTGGTTTAGCTCTGCAGTGGCTTAGCAGTGGCTTAGCACAACTGCAGCGAAAAGTTGCAGTTGGACTTCGTTTGACGTCATGGCTGTCGCAGTTGGCGCACAATGCACTGGGAGGCGTTCGGTCGTCCACACACTGCCTGTACGGAGGCGGAGGAGGAGATGCGCGTGTAGTGAATACGGTGCTCTCTTAGAAGGTTGCTTTAGAGACATGTACTGTGCTGTCCATTCCTTTCGGGTGTACACCAAGATATGAGAAACAGGAATTTCCTTTCCTTAAAAGAAATTTTCATTTCATTTCATTTTCCTTAAGGCCCTTACGGCACGGTTCGGGTATCCGCCTAGATATGAGAGAAAGACGGGCCTCGTTTCCGTTCCTTAAAACCAATTTTCTTTTCATTTTCCTTCCCTTACGGCGCGGTTCGGGTGTCCACCGAGATATGAGAGGTTCCTGGCCAATACCTCCTAGAAAGACTTCTAGGAGGTATTGTCCTGGCGCACTGTTTGTCTTCTATTTATTTTTTTATTTGTGCCGCGTGTGACGTCGTTCGGTCTCGCGCATGCGCAGTTTTGGCAAATCTTGGCTCCGACGGCTCACGCAAAGTTCTGCTGTGGTGCGGGTAGTGAAGCTTTTCGCTTCAAAAAAGAGGGCGGGAGCCGAATGCAAGCGCAAAGAAAGCATAACAAAAAACACGACTGAAACAGGGGCACACGAAAAGCGAAATTGAAAAGGGTACTCCTCAAAAGGCCCCTTTCACAACCGAGATTGCGGGTCGCCTGGCGGGTAAGATGGAACTGATAAAAAGAAATTGATAAGCTCAAATGGAAGACAGAGAGAGGGAGAGAGAGAAGGAAGAAAAGCTCCTATGTGGGTAGGAACCTCCAAAGTCTCCGGGCCCATCACAGATGGATTGGCGGCAAAACAAAAACGAGAGCCGAGCCGCCGCGGTAAAAGGGTGGATGGCCACGCCCCCAGTTCCCCGCTTTTCTCTTTTCTGCCTCCCATTCTGTGCGAGAAACGAAAGGGGGCGGCATGGCGTCTGCACGCGGCGGGACTAAGCGCTCAAAAATTTCGCCGGCCCACTCTCGACGCTTTTGACCGGGGGGGAAATCGGCGCCGGCGCGGCCGCTCCCGACGCCGCCGATGCCATCTCGCGGTGCCGACAAAGGGCTACGAAACGTAAAAACAATAAGCCAGGAATCACACCCGCCCTGCTGTAGAGAGAAGGAGGTAGGAAGAAAAGAAAGAGAACACACGCAGGGAAACAAAGCGTGCGAACAAAGTGCAACTGCGTGTAAAAGGCAGGCCGTGCACCCGGAGTTGAAGAAAATGCAAAGCAAATCGGCAGAGAGGGTGGCGGAATCGAACGCGCGGGCGCCCCGACTAGCGGAGATCTCGGCGCCGAGGAGGATTGGCAGACTGTCGCCGCAGACGTCACGGCTGATGGTGGTGCCGACGTCTGTAGAGGCGTCGGACAGCGCGGACTCGGCACGTCTGCTGCACCGCGCATGCGCGGCATCAACACGTAGCGCTGTGCTGAATTGCTCACAACGACCACTTCACTAGCACTCCCGCATCAGCAGATAACTACTGTACATCAGTGCTGATTCTGTCCTCTTTCTCTTGTTTCCGGGTCTGTGCTGTTTCTCGGTGTCCAGCCATTCAACCTCTGCTGCACGACAGTTGGCGGCCCCGAACGAAGCAAGTGCATCTGCGGTATTCTCTCTTTGATGGCGCAGGAAAGAGGCGGAGAAATCGCATTTTTGTTGGACACGGGGACAAGGCATGTCTATATGTAGGGGTTGCACTTTGAGGCTTACATTTTTTGAAACTTCGGGATGGCTTTTTCCTGTTTTTTTTTTTGGGTGGGGGGGGGGGGACGCAGGTTTAGGTTTTTTTCAGCGAATATTAGTTTCGATGAATGGAATACTGTCTCTTTTCGGTGATTTAATGAAGAAATTCTATGTAGGTAAACATAACATCTATCTCGATGTTTTTGTCATCCTGAACACTTTATTAACCGGTAATCAACTTGCAAATGGTGGTACTTGGAGCTGCGCTTGTAGAGGAAATTACTGTCGTCTTTGAAAGAGGAATTCAAGTTAAATGAGATAGCTGGTAGACAAAAACGGAAGAGGGGAAGCTTACTACTAAGAACTAGGTTGACGTGTTGTCGATGGATTTTCGCGCCGAGTTGAGCCCGAGGGCTAAGTAACACGTGGCCTGTGTGTTGATGGCAGCGGTGGAACTGCCGCTTTATCGTCGCAGTAGCCAGAACGCATGCGCGTTTTAGTGTCAGTGTGCTACGCGCAGTTCGTTAACCTAGTTAACCGACTAGCTGCTCTAAGCAGGTGGTGATATCGAACAAACAGTCCTTAGCTAGAAGGCGGCGAAGACGTGATGTTTCCTTGTCTGCACAGGTGTGTAAACTAGCGGAGTAGTAGCAGTAGCAGCAGTGGCAGCGGGCACAGCACTTGCGCTGTATACCTGACCCATTCACTCTGCACATCGCAGGTTGTTTGGATTCCTGATAGCGAAGCATCACCGTATCACGGAACTATCCCACGGAACGCCGACTGTTTCTGCCCGTGGCCAGCGGTAGCTCTCAACCGTCCTGCGGCGCTGCCAGCCGGCAGCTGAAACGCCCATTGGCCCTTGCAGTGGGTGGCATCTTGGACTACCGCTATATAACCGGAAAATCTACCGTCAACGCTTCTTAGCAGCAGTGGCAGCGGGCACAGCACTTGCGCTGTATACCTGACCCATTCACTCTGCACATCGCAGGTTGTTTGGATTCCTGATAGCGAAGCATCACCGTATCACGGAACTATCCCACGGAACGCCGACTGTTTCTGCCCGTGGCCAGCGGTAGCTCTCAACCGTCCTGCGGCGCTGCCAGCCGGCAGCTGAAACGCCCATTGGCCCTTGCAGTGGGTGGCATCTTGGACTACCGCTATATAACCGGAAAATCTACCGTCAACGCTTCTTAGCAGCAGTGGCAGCGGGCACAGCACTTGCGCTGTATACCTGACCCATTCACTCTGCACATCGCAGGTTGTTTGGATTCCTGATAGCGAAGCATCACCGTATCACGGAACTATCCCACGGAACGCCGACTGTTTCTGCCCGTGGCCAGCGGTAGCTCTCAACCGTCCTGCGGCGCTGCCAGCCGGCAGCTGAAACGCCCATTGGCCCTTGCAGTGGGTGGCATCTTGGACTACCGCTATATAACCGGAAAATCTACCGTCAACGCTTCTTAGCAGCAGTGGCAGCGGGCACAGCACTTGCGCTGTATACCTGACCCATTCACTCTGCACATCGCAGGTTGTTTGGATTCCTGATAGCGAAGCATCACCGTATCACGGAACTATCCCACGGAACGCCGACTGTTTCTGCCCGTGGCCAGCGGTAGCTCTCAACCGTCCTGCGGCGCTGCCAGCCGGCAGCTGAAACGCCCATTGGCCCTTGCAGTGGGTGGCATCTTGGACTACCGCTATATAACCGGAAAATCTACCGTCAACGCTTCTTAGCAGCAGTGGCAGCGGGCACAGCACTTGCGCTGTATACCTGACCCATTCACTCTGCACATCGCAGGTTGTTTGGATTCCTGATAGCGAAGCATCACCGTATCACGGAACTATCCCACGGAACGCCGACTGTTTCTGCCCGTGGCCAGCGGTAGCTCTCAACCGTCCTGCGGCGCTGCCAGCCGGCAGCTGAAACGCCCATTGGCCCTTGCAGTGGGTGGCATCTTGGACTACCGCTATATAACCGGAAAATCTACCGTCAACGCTTCTTAGCAGCAGTGGCAGCGGGCACAGCACTTGCGCTGTATACCTGACCCATTCACTCTGCACATCGCAGGTTGTTTGGATTCCTGATAGCGAAGCATCACCGTATCACGGAACTATCCCACGGAACGCCGACTGTTTCTGCCCGTGGCCAGCGGTAGCTCTCAACCGTCCTGCGGCGCTGCCAGCCGGCAGCTGAAACGCCCATTGGCCCTTGCAGTGGGTGGCATCTTGGACTACCGCTATATAACCGGAAAATCTACCGTCAACGCTTCTTAGCAGCAGTGGCAGCGGGCACAGCACTTGCGCTGTATACCTGACCCATTCACTCTGCACATCGCAGGTTGTTTGGATTCCTGATAGCGAAGCATCACCGTATCACGGAACTATCCCACGGAACGCCGACTGTTTCTGCCCGTGGCCAGCGGTAGCTCTCAACCGTCCTGCGGCGCTGCCAGCCGGCAGCTGAAACGCCCATTGGCCCTTGCAGTGGGTGGCATCTTGGACTACCGCTATATAACCGGAAAATCTACCGTCAACGCTTCTTAGCAGCAGTGGCAGCGGGCACAGCACTTGCGCTGTATACCTGACCCATTCACTCTGCACATCGCAGGTTGTTTGGATTCCTGATAGCGAAGCATCACCGTATCACGGAACTATCCCACGGAACGCCGACTGTTTCTGCCCGTGGCCAGCGGTAGCTCTCAACCGTCCTGCGGCGCTGCCAGCCGGCAGCTGAAACGCCCATTGGCCCTTGCAGTGGGTGGCATCTTGGACTACCGCTATATAACCGGAAAATCTACCGTCAACGCTTCTTAGCAGCAGTGGCAGCGGGCACAGCACTTGCGCTGTATACCTGACCCATTCACTCTGCACATCGCAGGTTTGTGACCTTATATTTACTCTGTCTGTTTTAGTGCACCTTCGCCACTGCTGCTGCTGCTGCTGCTGCTGCTGCTGCCTGATTGTGCTTCCCTGTTACTTTCTGTGCATAGCCATTAGCAGCCTCCCCGCACATCAAACTCTTGACAGTGTTGTGTGAAACTTTCTTACCTGCTGTAGACCTCTAATATGTCGAAGGCTGCTATTGCAGAGTTAAGGCTTGAATTCGAGGAAAACCTTGCACAGTGTAAACAGGAAATGGAAGATAAAATAGCGGAGCTTAAAGCAACAGTGGAATTCCTCAGTGAAAAGTACGAGGAAAGTAAAACATTGCTGGAGTCTACGCAAGCAGAAAACGAAAAACTGCGAGAAGAAAATCAATCCCTGAACGCAAAGCATGAGGCCTTCGAAACGAAACTGGAAACTGATGAGGACAGGCTGACTGAGTGTGAGCAATACTCCCGAAATTGCAACTTAGATATCAAAGGTGTCCCTGTGCGACAATGGGAAAATCTTGCAGACATTCTCGGCAAGATTGGCGAAAAGGCCGGCGAGCCAATCGATGCATCAGACATCGAAATTGTGCACCGTGTGCCAGTTGCCAAAAAGTCTAGCCATGAAAACATTGTTGTCCAGTTTGTACACCGCAAGAAACGTGACGCAGTCTTGGAAAAGGCTCGTAAAGCTAACATTGTGGGAACTGACCTTGGTCTAGACACTACTGACACCGTCTATGTCAATGAGCATCTGTGTCCTCAGCTGAAAAGGCTCCTCGGAAGCGCGGTGGCGCGAAAACGCGAGGTTGGATGGAAATTTGTTTGGGTTCGAAACGGCCGCATTTTTGCACGAAAAGCTGAAAACTCGCCATTGCTTAAAATTTTTCGTATGTCTGACCTGTCCAAGATCATTTAAACAACTTCCGGGTGCCACAAAGCGATTTCAGAGTTCAGTCTTATCAGTCATGGAAACATTTCTGCGCGATTATGCTGCCGTGTTTTCGGAATTTTCTTGTTACCCTTGTTATCATGGTCTCATGACGGGAAGGCCACTTCTTGTCCGAAGAGCAGATACAGTTATCACTCCCAAAGTTACATGCGCAAGCCCGTCCGGCAACGTCACTCTTTTGATTCATGAATACCATTCAGCCCATCCTAATCATTCAGGCTTTCACTCAATAGAAGCCATTTTTGGCAACCTGAATACGCCCCCCAAAATTGATCACAGGATGAAAAGTGTTCGTGTGCCCGATATTCCTACCACCGTATATCTGTTCTTTCTCGCGGCAACAAAACGTGCATTATTCCTAAGCCCGCCATGATTGAACCACATGACGTTGTTTTTCCCCAGGTAGGGGGGAACTTTGGTTTTTTCTATTGTAATGTACAATCAGCAAGGAATAAGCACGATGAAATATCGCAATTTCTTAATGAATTCTCTTTTAAATTTCAGATTGGAATGTTAACTGAAACTTGGTTTACAACTGAATATGATGTCTTGACCCTACCTGGGTACACTACCTATTATTTAAATAGGCAAAGCAAACGCGGTGGAGGAGTACTACAACTAGTGGAAGCCGGCTTGCCCGCAAGCTTACTATCAGATTTTTCAATCTCAAATGAAAATTATGAGGCACTTTCTGTCGTTTGTGGCTGCAATATGTTTACAGTTATATACCGCCCACCTTCTGGAAATCTAGATGCCTTTTACCAGTTCCTGGAAAACATGTTCTCTTTTGTCAATAGCAACCAATTAAAACTAGTTATAGGTGGTGACCTAAATATTAATCTCCTTAAACACAGTACGGCATCACAGGATTTCACATTACTCCTTGAGTCACACGACTTCAAGAACTTCATTACAGAGCCAACACGCATCACAGTAGAATCAGAATCACTAGTAGATATGTTCATCACCCAACGTTACATAGACGATATAAAGGCTGGTGTTATTGCGACTAGTATAAGCGACCACTTGCCAATATATATGTTTTGGAATGCTAATACTCAGAATAAAAGAAAAGCTATTCTAGAAATGTTCACAGTTGAGGACATATCTCCTAAGGCGCTTGATAATTTTCGGACTCAAATTTCCTTTACAAACTGGGACGCCGTGTTCGAATCTCGCCAAGCAAATGAGGCATACGATATTTTCCTCGATATTTTCAAACGCGTTTACAGGGATTGCTTCAAAATTAAAAATGTTAAAAAACCTAAAAAAGTACGGAAGCCTTGCATTACGGCCGAATGCCTTGCTATGATCCGTAAGAAGACGTCCATGTATGCGCAATTCATAAAAAATAGGAACCCAGCAGACCTCGCTAATTTTAAAAAGTACAGAAATTTCGTGACGCGCTTTCTTCGAAATGCAAAACAGGCTTATTTTAACAGCTTACTTGGCAGGGCAAATAATCGCACCAATGAGCTATGGCGCGCTCTAAATACCATCATGAACCGCAATAAATCGAGAAATGACGATATTCAAGTAACACAAAACGGAAAAACTCTCGAGGGCTTTCAACTCGCAGACGCATTTAACTCCTATTTTGTTAACTTAGTAAAAAGTGGTCATGATGAACGTGTGACGAGCTACTTGCGTAATCGTAACGAACATACCGCTTTTTTTTATCCAACATCTGAGAATGAAATACGTTCGGTCTTTACATCACTAAGCAATAGCAACACAAGAGATATTGATGGTCTTAGAATTACACCGATCAAGTTTGTCTTAGACTACATTTTGCCTGTGCTCAATCACATATACAACTTATGTTTGTCATCAGGTGTATTTCCCGATAGCATGAAACGTGCTAAAGTGACTGTTATTTATAAATCAGGCGATAAAAATGCATTTTCAAACTATCGCCCCATATCTGTCCTTCCCGTTCTCTCAAAACCGCTTGAGAAGTTAGTATTGCTGAGGCTGGACTCATTCTGCAATAAGCATTCATTAATTTCCCCTTTCCAGTTTGGCTTCCGAAAAGGTATGTCCACAGAGTTAGCCTTACTAACACAAAAAGAAATCATCCTTAATTCATTTTTGGATAACAAATTAATAATGGGCATTTTCATAGATTTCACAAAAGCGTTCGACAGTTTAAATCACCAAACGCTGATAGCAAAATTAGAATTTTATGGGTTTCGAGGCATTGCCTTGGAATTTCTCAAATCATATCTTTCAAACCGAAAACAGTGCGTTGCTATAAATAACAATTTTTCTTCTCTTATGAACTTGAATGCAGGCGTTCCTCAGGGCAGCATATTGGGGCCACAGCTTTTTAACTTGTATATAAATGATATAGGGAATATAGCCGAGGAATCACAACTTATTGTTTATGCCGATGACACAAGTATTTTTGTTCAATCAGATAATCCCAGTGATTTCTGCAGTAACGTAAATTTGACACTACAAAACCTATACGAATGGAGCAATAGAAATTCCCTGCAGATCAACAGTGCAAAAACCAAAGCTGTCCTGTTTACACCCTATCAAAAGCCAATTATCTACAACTTTAACATTCATATCGGCAAGAATCCTATTGAAGTGGTTTCAGAAGCAAAGACACTTGGTGTGACATTTCATCAGCACTTATCTTGGAACTCACACGTGCAGCATATATTAACCAATCTTGCCAAAATATCAGGAGTACTCTGGAGGCTTCGTTATATTTTACCACTGAAATTTAAGCTATTAATATATAACGCGTTGTTCTATGCTCAGCTAAATTACTGCGGACTTGTATGGGGCACAACATCAAAAGAAAACATAAATAAGATTTTTTCTCTGCAGAAGAAAGCCCTTCGTCACGTAGTCAACATTCCAAGTGAAAGCCCATTACATAATACCTATTATGAATACAAAATTATACCTTTTCCAACATTATATGACTTTAACCTGTCGATGAGATATAAACATAGCTTAAAAACTAATAACAATGCATTTTTGTCTTTATGTAGTTTAAAAAGCCTTCCTGACAGGGGGTATGTATTTCGGAATAAAGGAACATGGCACGTGCCATTCACCAGGCTAACACACGGGCTAGATAGCGTCGAAAATCGCCTTCCGAGATTATTGAACAAATTATTAATGATGGAAATCGACCTGCAAACAGCCACTAAATGTAATATAAAACTTCATTTCATCAACCAGTTTCATGGCGTTTAACAGTGTCAACCATCTTCATAACCAAAAACAGAGCTTTTGTATCACGTCATTTCATCCCAGAGTACTGTAGTTGTGTCCATTTGTCTTTACTATTTCTTTTACCTTATATTCAGGCGAGTTTGTTTATTAACATTGTCATTTTTCAGGTCTGCTATCACGCGAGTGTTTGTTGCATTTTGTTGTAGTTTTTATATTGTAAAATACTGCATTTGTAACATTATTCATTTCCTGCGCGAAAATCGCATGTGCTGTAATGGGGTGGGGACCCAGTCAAGCTTGCCTCAGAGCAGCTTTTTGTCCCCACTCCTTGCATTTTTATCTGTACTAAAAATGCAAAAATAAAGATTGATTGATTGATTGAAATCGCACAGCCTCTCTGCTTATGAATGTAACCTTGCATTCAGCAGCCAGCCAGCTATGCCTTGCACGCCAAGAATATTGGCATTTTTAAGGTAAAAGCTGAATTTCCGAAACTGATTTTGGGGTACTTTAATCGCTTTTTAATACTAAAGCATTACTAGTCCAATTACGAGAAAAGCCGGCAGCGTGTGTTTGTGCGCATACTCGCAGATGATACAGAATATCCTATAGATGGCAAGAAAAATAGGATGGCGTCATCTAGCGGCCGCACGCCGCAGCCGAGCACCGCGATTTCAGACAATCATATGGATTCTTTTGTCATATGTCTGGTGTTTCAGGGAAGGTGATCACCAATTTTTAAAAACAAGGTTTTTGACGCCAAGAGAACCTTTTTGCGGTGCGTCAGTAAGGAGGCGATTCATGTTAACTACTAAAGAAAGCGACTGGCTGAATTCTAATAGTTAACTTTTTAACTATTACCGGTAAGCATCTGATTGTAATTAGAGATTTGTAGCCAGCCGTTACTAATAGAGATATCAGTTTTTAGAATTTCGAAAACGAGATTGCCCTCGCTGTTGTGGCTCAACAAAATTCGGCTACATCGTGTCAAAACACATGAGCTTTGGAAAAGCATGCAGGCAAAGCAACCTTTCTAGTGCACGTAACTAGTCAAAAAAGCCTAATTTTGTCGAGCACAGTATCGAGGGCAATCGCGTTTTCGAAATTCTAAAAGCTGATATGGCTATTACTGACGGCCGGCTACAAACCTCTAGTTGCAATCAGGTGTGTATCGGTAATAGTTAAGAAGTTTACTAGAATTTTGTTGATCACATTACTAGTTAACAGGATTCGAATGTTCTTAGACGTCCACCAACACTGATGTTACTTTCCTGATGTCAACAGCGCAGAACGTAGGGGGGACACGAGAAGAGAAGCCCACACAACGAGCGCATACTTTCAACAACGTTTAATAGGAAAGGACACATCTTCTTATATTCGCAAGGACAGCACACGGGTCACAGACACGTCATTTTACACCATGATACACACGTCGTCCTGCACACTCAGGGCAAGCTTACTGCACGCACAACAGCTGAAGTTCCTTTTTTGTAAACAATATGGAAGGCTTGCTTACGCACTGGTCCCTTCGTTTGGCTACCTCGGCGGCCTCATTAATCTCGCCCACCAACTGGTCAGTGTGTTTATTCAACACTTTACATTGTTTCAAATTCCGCGGCACATGTCCTGAAAGGGCGAATGAATCCCTAAATGCCGGCAGGCATGATCAACGTTAATCATGGGCTCCTTCAGGCTCTCGTTCGTGCACCTGCCCGTCTGCCCAGCATAATGTTTCCCACATTTTAAAGGCATTGAATACAACACGGCATCCGCGCATTCCAGGAAGCCGTTTGGTTTACTGTGCATCCTTGGGGCCTTTTTGACTGACCTGCACTCACACGCCGGCAGAGGCATTCATTTTGCGGCTCTCGCACAGGAAAAATTAGGAGGCAGCATGGTATTCTTGCTTTCTATGTTAATATAGTCCGCTCTGCGGCCAATCCTATCTACTAAGTTGGTTTTTCTATCAAATGTTTAGAGTTTGAAAGTGTGCTAGTCCCTGTTTACCGCAATTTCTTTTGGCGTCTTGTCCGCACCCCAAACTTTTGCATGTGATTTCCCACAAACTTGGTTTTTCTGAGTAATAAAATGTCTCCACTGAGAAGAAGTATACTTTACGCCGAGACAGGGTACAGTATTAACCAGTCTAAAAGCACAACGTAGTGAACGACAAGAAAACACGATGAATTAGGTTGGTTTATTGGTTTATTGGGGTTTAACGTCCCAAAGTGACTGAGGCTATGAGAGACGCCGTAGTGGAGGGCTCCGGAAATTTCGACCACCTGGTGTTCTTTAACGTGCACTGACATCGCACAGCACACGGGCCTCTAGAATTTCGCCTTTAAGAAATTCAGCCGCCGCGATGAATTAGTTCGACTCTGTACGCCAGTGCTGTTTATGCGGGGACCGAACCTCTTTGGAAGACTCGTCGCGTTCCAACAATACTTTCTTTTTTTTTTATTTCAATCCTATTCTGTTATCTTTTCACCGCTATAACCTATTTCATATGTTGTAAGCTATATATTATTTTGATCTCTGTGGCGCTTTGTGCAAGTTCTTCGTCCTGCTTTCTCGTCACCAATACTCCATTCTTCATTTGCTCGTCTGTGAAGCTGAGATGAAAATTTTGCTTTCACTATCCTGAAAACCTTAAGTACTGGAGGGCTCAGCATGCCTTCTTTGATATCTAAGTGCCTTATGTTAAATAGAACGTGTTTAATATTTTATGTACTGCTCCTGCAGTCTATACAAATGTCATCTTCCTGTTCATACTTGCTTCTTCTATATTGTTTCGGTTCTAAGATACCCTGATCTAGCCTCGAATGACCACCTGTCTTCAAATTGACAGTGCCCTCTTGCGATAACCACTGGTGTTATAGACGGATGACACTTGAGCACTGCAAAGCCGTGTCTGGATATCAAAATTGGGTGAATTTTGGCGGTGCTCAGCATGACTAAAAATCTCGCTTGTTCATTGAAAATCTGTGGGTTCGTATCACGTACGGGTCATCACTGCACGAAAATAGAATCAGCGTGGTAGCATTTGGAACTGAACTACCCGTGCCGTGCTTGCGAACACAGCATGCGCCGCTCATCTTTATTTTCGTCTTTATCCCAGCGGCTGCGATCTCTGGTCTCAACGCCTCTGCGGTACGGCGGTGGTGGTGGTGAAAACATTTATTACGAATTAACAGGAGCAATGTTTGGATCAGCCCGTAAGGGACCGATCCTTACAAACACTAGGTGGAGGTCCCTAGTATGGGACCCCAGTGGCGGTTGCCGCCGCCCGGGCGCGCCCGACTAAGGCTTGTTGGTCCTGTAAGTCGTGGCAGCCGAGCAGGGTCGCCTCCCAGTCCTCCCGGGTTGGGTTGGGGATGGGGGGAATAGCGGGGTTGGAGGGGCAGGCCCACACCATGTGATAGGTGTCAGAAGGCACTGCACTACAGTGTGGGCAGCTGCCGCTAAAGGAGGGGTCAAAATGTTTTAGCGCTGCCGGGCACAGCAATGTATTGGTGAGAAGGCGGAGAAGGAGCCGCTCATCCGCCTTCTTCAGGCCTTTACATGGGCTAGGGTAAAGGCGATGACAATTTTGATAATATGTTGTAATATCTTTGAATGTATAGATCGGATTAAAATCGGGTTCCTGATCGGATGGGGAGGAGAAAACAGCCCGGTGAGAGAGCGCGCGGGCGGCTGCGTCTGCTGCCTCGTTTCCTGCCAACCCCTGATGAGCAGGGGCCGATATGAGGTAACGGTGTGCGGGGTCCGTATCCCGTATACAATTTTGGTATATTCGATAGGCTAGGAAGGGAGTGCAGCCTTGTTCGACGTTCCGACAGGCCCCTCGCGAGTCGGTGATTATGTATTTTGAATTGGAATGTGAGGCCGCGAGAGCAATCGCGACCTCTTCTGCTTATGTTGCACTGCGGGCTCTGAAAGTTAGGCCGTTAACTGTGTTGCTGTTGTGAACTACCGCGGCCGTGTACCATCCCCCGTGGTGATGGCCGGAGGCGTCCACGTAGTATACACCTGTTTTAAGGCGGAAGCCTTTAATGCCTCATCGTTGTAAGCAGGAGTTGTCGACAGAAAATGTCACGCTTTTCAGTTGGTCGAAATGCTCGTGACGTCACAGTGCGCGAATTTCAAATGGGGCCAATTGTACTTTGGCTAGTAACCATGCAACCAATCAAAGGGATCGTATAGTGATGCTGCAACTAAGCTGGACTGAGTTTAGTTAATTGCTTAATTAATCAATTAGCCTAATTAATATAGAGAAGAATGAAGAGGTCAGAAGAAAAGAAAACAAAAGAAAGACGCGCGCCGCAGCGACAACAGCGTCCGCGGAAGGAGACGCTGCTGAAAAAAGCAGATAAGTACGAAGCCGCGTTCCCTCCACCACCACGCACTTCCCCACTCAGTAAGACGTTGCTCGTTTCATATACGTTGTGTCGAACATCCTAGACAGTTCCAACAATTGGCAGGTTAATGACAGAACACGATGGATAGAAATACAATAATATAAATATGAAATAGCCTAATTAACCTTTCTAGTTAGACCGCATAAATCAATAAAACCGAGAACGAAATTGGTCGAGTTGGGGAATTGAACCAGGGTCTCCGGAGTGCGATACGAGCACGCTAGCCACTCCGTAATGCCAGCTGAATGGTTTGGAATGAACAAAGGCGCGTCTAGCTAATACGGCGTCTTCGTTCACTCCCATCTTCCCTCTTTCCCTTACGGCGAGGTGCAGGTGTCCACCCAGATATGCGAGAGAGATACATTTCCTTTCCTCAAAAAATAAATTTACCGTCCAGCAAGGCGTACAGCCGAATTGGCGATGGCGTTCTGTGGACTCCCTGGCAGCGTTGCAAGACGCTGTCGCGTTCCACTCTTACAGGCGAAGCTTAACATGTTAACCACACATCAGTAACACACGCAGACAGCCAATGGACGCGTCATTCACTGGCAGCACTTGATTCATCATTCACAACCACATTCGTGACAGAATGCTGTACTAAGGCTTTCGCCTTGCACCACTTTAGTCGCCAAAGTGACTCCTAATTTTTGTTGCCATAATATCGGGCTAGCGCTTCCGCTCGTGCCAGGCGCCGACCATTATGGTCTTCATGTGACATGTTTGCTGGAAGAGGCCGCACGTGGAGGGCACGTCTCCACAGTTCCGGGATGCGAAACCTGTCTTCCATTGGAGGGGTGTGTTGGATATGGAGTCGAGCAAGAAGGCGGCGACCCGACTCTGTTAGCGACAAGCGCGTGTACTGGTTTGTAAGGTGCGCCTCCCGGAGCTCCCGGAAAGTATTCACCACCCCAAGAGCCATAAGCCGGCTGTTTGAAGTAGTGATGGGGAGGTCAAGGGCACGTTTAACAATTTTGCGAAGGATGACCTCAAGGGCGTCCTCCTCTTGTTTCCGTAGGTGGAGATAAGGAGTCGAATAGAGAATTCGACTAGTTACGAAGGCGTTTGCCAGCCGCAAGGCATCTTTACTTCGTAACCCTCCGCGTTTGTTGGAAACCCGGCGGACCATGCGGCCCACCTGGTCCCCCACCTTACGGAGTTTGGCCAATGTAGTGTCTGGCCGCCTGTGTTTGTGGATGTAGAGTCCTAGTACCCGTATCTCATCACTTTCGCGTATGGGACCACTCTCAAGAGAGAGAGATATTTTAGTTGTGCACTTCTGTGAGGGGCGGAGGTGCACAAATTCGGATTTTTGAGGGGAACATTGAAGACCGCAGCGGCGGGCGTAGCGGTCTACTATCGTCGCCGCTGTTTGCAGGCTGGTTTCAATGTCTCCTGTGCTGCCCTGCGTGGCCCACAGAGTGATGTCATCGGCGTACAGGGCGTGCTGCACGCCGGCGACACCACCCAGCTGGGCCGGCAGGTGCATCATGGCCAGATTGAAGAGCAGCGGGGAAAGTACCGCGCCTTGAGGGGTTCCCCGCGTGCCGAGTAGGTAAGGACCATGGTCTCTATCTTGAATTCGAATGTAGGATTGACGATCCATTAAAAATTGGCTTATGTATTGGAATGTGTTGAGGCCACAGTCGGTGTGGCTTAGGTTAGTGAGTATGATCTCATGTGTCACATTGTCAAATGCCCCTTTAAGATCCAAGGCGAGTACTACCCGGTCATTATGGGGGCATTCGAGGGGGTCAAGGACTTCCAGATTGAGTTGCAGGAGGACATCCTGTGCGGATCTGTGTGGGCGGAATCCGAACATGGTGTTCGCAAAGACCTGTTTGTGTTCAAGATATGTAGATAACCGATCCCGCACCATCGTCTCCATTAGTTTGCCCACACATGAGGTGAGAGAGATGGGGCGGAGGTTATCTGTGTCAATTGGTTTGCCAGCTTTAGGAATAAAAGTGACCAAAGCCGTTTTCCATTCCATTGGCAGGGGGGTGTCCCCGCGCCAAATCGCATTGACGTATTCCAGGAGGGACTGGTATGCCAAGTCGGGCAGGTTCGTCAAAAGCTTGACGGTGACCTTATCCCGTCCTGGCGCAGTGCCCCGTTTCATTTTGGCGAGAGCCGCCCGCAGATCATGGAGCTGGAAAGGTTGATCCAGCTCCGTGTTCTCTCTGCCTGCATAAGAGTACGCAGATTCACGGGGGTCTTGGGCTGTACACAGATACTGGTCCCGAAGTTTCTGTGCCAGTTGAGTCGTGTTGCCAGGAAAAGCGTGCATGGCTCGCTGCAAATGTTTTTGTGTTTCGGTTCGTGTTTGGGTTGGGTCGATTAGGGCTCGAAAGAGACGCCACGTGTTTCGGCTGGACATTTGTCGCGCGGCCGTGTTGCATCTATCTACCCAGTTGGAGTCGGCGAGTTGGGCCGCGTACTCTGCCGCTTTCTGGGTAAGCTCGGCAATTCGAGCTTTAAGCTTTCTATTGTGTTTCTGGCGTCGCCAACGGCGGACGAGGCTGCGACGGGCTTCCCAGAGGTGTAGAAGGTGGTTATCCACGTCCGTGACCGCCTCTGAGAGCTGGATGTGTTTTTCATGCGAGGAAAGGTGTGCCAGCAGCTGTTGGGACCATGCTGTGTAGCCTTGTGCGGAAATGGGTGTATTATCAAGTGAGTCAAAATTTTGCCTGAATTTCGTCCAATCTGGGATATGGGCTTGTGTTCTGGGACGCTTGAGGGGGCGTGTGCGTAGTGTTGTGTTAATGATGCAGTGGTCGCTACCGAGGGTCTCCTCGGTGTTGAGCCAGTCTGCGTGTCGTATGTTGCGAGTGAAGGTTAAGTCCGGACACGTATCCGTGTCACGGAATTTCCTAGCCGGGTTGGGTGGACAGGGTCCGTGTGGAGGGTGAGGCCCAACGTGGACGCAAGCTCCGCCAGCTTACGCCCGCGCGACTCCTCCTTGCGATACCCCCACTGCTGACTGGGAGCGTTAAAGTCGCCCACAATCAGCAGGGGATCGCGGCCCGCTACTCTTAGCGCTCGGCTAAAGAGGTTCGCAAAAGTCACTCGCTTTAGTTTGGGAGAGCAGTACACGTTGAGTATATGCAACGGTGGGTCCCTGCGGCGGACTGGTAGGAGGGTCACCATTACATAAGAGTACTCTAGTTGGAGGTCGAGATCCACTAGGTTGGCTGTGTAGTCTTTGTGAACGAGAAGACAAGACGCGGGATCCTGTTGGAACGTCGTGTAATTTGAAATTGTGGCGCCCAGGCCTGGCTCTTGGAGGGCAACCACGGCTGGTAAGGACTCGAAAGTTTCAAGGTAGAGGCGGAAATTGGCCCGCTTAGTGCGGTCCTTAAAGCCTCTACAGTTCCACTGTGTTATTGAAGTTGACATGGCCGAATTGGAGATGGCGGAACTCCTTTGATTAAGGTGTCTCGCCATGATTTAAAATTTTTGGGGGGGAGGAGGAGGGATTGGCTGCCTCAGAGCCAGCTACTTGCGCCATCAAGGGGATGATGACGGAAGGAGCGGGGCAGCTGTCCTCATTGTCCGAATCAATAATCAGACGGTTGAATTTTGAAGGGCGGGATACGTCCCTAATGGGTCCCGTCCGACGGAGGAGGCGGGGGTTGTCCGAGATGTGTTTTTAGACCACCGCGGGGACGGCAGATTTGACCTTTGTCAAGATCTGGTCCATGGCGGTCTCGATCATATATCGCAATTTAGAGGTTAAGCGCTCCTCCATCGCAGAGATGGCTGTCACAAGGGCAGGCGAGATCTCCGCGTCGCTCTCCATTGCGTCCGAGTTCTGCGGACTCGGTGCGGCGGACGCCAATTTTGACGCTAAATTTTGAATTTTGTTGAGCAAAAGCTCATTCTGTGCCCGGAGCACTTCTATCTGTTTTTTGTATTCCGCGTCGAGTGCGGAGACGGTTACGGGGGAGGGTGAGGGATGGGAGGAAGAGGAGGCGATCTCAGCCCAGCTGCTCACCTGTTTCTCGTTTTGAGGCGCTGATGCCCAGGCGTCGGCAGCGCCAATTGTCTTGAGGGCCGGGAAGTGGCCAGTGTCTCTGCCGCTGGGCGGTGGAGGCGCCGTCTTTTTCCCGGGCGCTGGCTTCACCGACGGTGAAGAAGGTGACGATGTCTTGTGGTCGGTGCCGTGAGCACCACGCGGCGTTCCGCCACCGGCACCTGGTTTTGGATGACTTGGCTGCTTGCCAGGTCGCTGGTTTTTTGGCACCTCTGGGCGTTTAGCCTTGGGGCCATACACCTTGAGCTGCCGGAATTTTCCCGTGCAGTCGCGGGAGTTGGTAGCGTGGGCTTGCCCACAGACTGCACAGGACAGAGTACATTCATGCGGCGCCTTGACTCCGTCGACGGTCGGCGCCGTTTGGCCACACAGGCCGCACTTT
Organism: Amblyomma mixtum; assembly: GCF_055824585.1. Classification (NCBI taxonomy): domain Eukaryota; kingdom Metazoa; phylum Arthropoda; class Arachnida; order Ixodida; family Ixodidae; genus Amblyomma; species Amblyomma mixtum. The sequence continues at coordinate 26,992,497 of NC_143017.1, forward strand.
TCATCCGGGCAGGGGCAGGTGTCTGCTCGGTGACCCACAGTGCCGCACCGCATGCAGGCCGGAATGGTTCTCTTGTACGCACGCACAAGGGTCACCTCGGAGTTGTAATGCACATATCGCGGCACCACTTTTCCCACGAAGGTGAGCGACGCGACGTCGGATTTGCCAAGCTTGCGGATATCGGCAAGCTCTCCAGCACGCCACTGGATCTTGTTTTGGAGGGACTCACTGGTCTCGTGCTTGGCCACGGTGATGACGCCGCGGCACACGTCTCCAGTGAGTTTCAACTGGCCGTACATGGAGAGCTGGCCCTTCGGTGATGTTAGTTGAAAATCCCGCAGAAGCTTGTCCGCGACGTGCGGCTCTCTGGTGCCTGCGACGATCAAGTTTTGCTCCCATGTGGGGAGCAGGCTGAGGGATGCTGCGGCCTTGGCGCCCAGGTAGGCCGCGAACGCTGCTCCCAGCTCGCCATGTTGGTATACATCCCTGAGAGCGACGGTCACCCGGGGCTTCAGGATGATGACGATGTCTTCTGGATGAAGACGCGGCAGTGGCTTGGGTTTCCAAGAGGGTCCGGTCTTAGACTGGGCCCCTCCGTGAAGCGCTGCAGCGCGCGCAGCAGCGTCGTGCCGTGTTGAGCGGCCTGCCGACGTGGCGTCCGCTTTCTTGGAGGCGGCGTCCCGCTTGCGGGAGCGGCGTTCCACTAGTTTGAAGAGCCTCGGGTTCTCGATGGGCGCAGAATCCGGACTCTCAGGCGTTGGAGCTGAAGGAACCTCGGACCAGGCCATGGCGTCCGGGTCGTAGCCGCGTTGTACTTTTTGGGCAGCCATCTTGACACGGGTGGGCGACTCACTCACGGCCGAGTGTCGGCGTAGGCGTAAGGCCTAGCGCCGTCGCCACGAAACGCAAGTGAGGATCGGCCCTAAAATGCGTAAATGTTGCCCCACCTGTGTGTGAGTGGTGTCCACAGGTAGCTGTCGACTTCGTGAAGACAGACGCGGCTGTGTTGACGGGGTTCCGGCCGAGGAACCGTGGCTCCAGCCAAAAGTTGGCGGAGACGATGCGCTGTACGTCCACTCGCTCCGCGCGCTCACAGCGCCCCGGTACGGCGCAAATGGGTGCTAAATGAATCAGAAGAGTACTTAAGAGAGGAAAGGGCACGCTGACAGTTCCGAGATGTGCATATTGCATATAAGAAGATCCTGAAAACTGCGACCTGCGTTAACCCCCAGTAAGTTCCAGCCTATATACAATCTGCCGTATTATAGTCGCTGCATACTATATATGAGCGCGGAACGTCCAGTCCAGCATAATGCAGAACCGATACGGAAGCAGAAGCAATAGCTTGGAATTTATGAACAAGACCTGCAACAGTTGCATCACTTGTCTGAAAATGGCATCGAAGCATGTGGTTGGAGACCTGGTTTCTTCAGTTTACTAATGAAGACATTGACGCACCAAAAGAAAAAGCATGAAGCTTTTCACCCAAACTACCGAGCATACAAGCCACTTTCGCATCGTACCACTTTGTGAGCGAGCTGTATTTCACGTTCACAAGCCCGGGTGTCGTTATCGCACGCAAGAGCGAAAAGTGCGCTGTTGACTAATTAAGTCCTGAACTAACGAATATTATTAGCTTAACAATCCAATTAAGACAGAGGCGCCCTGGTGCAGCACTCACTCGTGAAACGTTGTCATTTTACCTTTTATTTTTATTTCGTTTTTCTCTAATGAGTAAACAAATTCAGAATAATTAATTTATAAATTGCTTCAATGGTCCCGATATCCTTCTGGTCGCTTGCGGCACTCTTCTACACGTTACATCGATGGAGCGTTGAGAGAGCGGGAGACCTATAGAGAGAGAGAGATACATAGATACGCTGTTTCCGAAGAACACTGAGGTGGCCGTCTGGGACGCGATGTCCCTTCGTTAACTGGACGCCCGCGCTTCGCTCCTGGTTCGCCGGGCACCAGGCATTATCTTCGTCTCTCTTTCTGTCATTCGCCGCGCGATATCATCCGGGCTTAATTCGGCTGAACGGCGCTCATGCCGCTTTAGTCTGTTTGCGTGTTCGCGAGGCGCTAGTTCAACTTGTCGTCATTACCGCGCGATCGCTGCATTGCAAATGAGATCAGCGAGCAAAGAGCCGGCATAAAGCGCCCTTTTGAAAAGAATTAAAAAAAAAAACAACAGACGTGGAGGCACTTTGGCTCGTTAAAGCCGAACGCTTGGCGCTACTCTGCGAGGGAACAGCCATCCGGCGCTAACGCTCCCCTGCGTCTCAACCCCCGGACTTTCGTCGCCTGTTTGGGAATGCTTCTGCGCATCGACGCAGGGTTGGAACGCACAAGCGAGCGTGAAGGAGATCAAATTAAAAGCTGTGAATTGAACTTATCGATTGCTATTCCTGGCTTGTTGTTGCGACACTGGTATTTATTATTTATTTATTTATTACAGGTACAGCCCCCGTCAAAAGAATATAGCCCAAGGGGTTTGCTTGAGAGGCCTTCAGAGCGTCTTGTTATGCATACTCAGTGACCCTAATCTCTTGAACAATAAATGGCTTTGAGTCCTCAATCTTCCGAAGCTTTGGATTGCTAGATACTCTAGGGAGCCCCGCTAAACATCTTAGAAGCGAACCCTCAAGGGTCCTCGGGTGAGGGCTTTACATGAGGGGTGGTCTAGCAACCTGGCGTTAATACAACCTTGTTTCGATGGCTTTCTAGAAATGATCCGGGTTTGTATGAAGGATGGTAGTTGGGGGAAGACTGTTCCAGTCACGCGCTGTTTGGATGAAGAAGGAATGAAGATCGGTCACGGTGCGAGCATGAGGTGGGTAAACGGCCTTGCGGTGGCTTGTGCGGGCTTGAACGATGAGCAGGCTGGACAGGACAATTGTAAGAAAAGTTGTGATACATTTTGCGACACAAGCATGGCCTTGCAACTGTACGACCGCACCTGTACGATATCGGGTGCTGGGGCCGCTGCAAGAACTTATGGGGCCAAATTCTGATGCTACTACGTTTTCATGGGCAGTGAGGGTTGTGACAAGGCCGGCTACCGCGATCCGAACAGCCATCACAAGCAAAAAAAAAAAAGACCTAGAAGACATGTACAAGCGCAAAAAACACGGACAGAGAAAGACTTGGACAACACGAGCGACAACAAAGCGCTCGTGTTGCCCAAGTCTTTCTCTGCCTGTGTTTTTTGCGCTTGTACGTGTCTGCTATGCACGAACTAGCCCTTGGATGACAGCCACCTAGAAGGTGATTGTCATCTCTGGCCCGTCATGTGGCCTATAAGGCGATAGCTACCAACGCGCCGAATAACGGCAAGGGGAAGCAAATGTGAAACCGCTGGGGGCATCGCTTCTTTTGTTTCGGCTTTTGATAGATTATCCCCCATGGTGTGACACTGGCGGTCCCTTATGGTTTGACCCGCCCTCCAGTAACCATAGTCCCTGGTTTTATTGTGCTTTGTTTGCCTACTGCGTTCATTTCTCTTGAAAAGGCAATATACTACTGGCTATCTGAACACGCGCGAATGATAAAGGAGGTTGTGGTATTAAGTTTCCCGTCATATGGCGCAGCGAGCTGTGGAAAGGAAGATGATAGGTGCTACGTGAGTAGACAGGAAGGTAACAGAGTGGGTCAGGGAACGAATGCCGGTTAATGACATCCTAGTCGAAATCAAGAGGAAGAAATGGGCTTGGGCAGGACATGTAATGCGAAGGCAAGACAAACGGTGATCCTTAAGGGTAACAGACTGGATTCTAAGAGAAGGCAAGCGTAGCAGGGGGTGGCAGGAAATTAGGTGGGCGGATGAGATTAAGAGGTGTGCGGGGATAGGGTGACCTCAGGTAGCACAGGACCGGGTCAACTGGAGAGATATGCAGGATTTTTCCTTGCAGTACGGCTGACGACGCTGATGATGGTGACAGCCCATTATGTCGCAAAACACTAATAAACACTTTGAAACCTGCGTTCGTGGCACAATTTTCGTTTCTGGATTCGCCCTCGTCCGCGCAGTTCTGCACCTCATGCGGACGAGGCGACAAAATCGAGACGCCTCGTCCGCTGTCATCGGCATCGATTTAAACGCCGAAATAAACCAGGATTCCCCGCAAATTGACCATGGACATGCACAAGAAAAAGAAAAAGAAAATATAAGCAACTAAACCTTGTTCTAAAGCGAACGTGTGCACGTCATTTTTGTACACGTCCGCACTGTGTACGCAGGACATTTCTAATTTAGCGCCCAGCGGCTCGACGACCCCGGAGAGGAACGCCTGCGGTCGGCGGCCGCCACTCGAGAGAGAGCGGGGCACAAATTGAATCGGCCTTTGGGAGCCATCGATCAGGGCGAAGCTCCGCGCCGTCGGCTGGAATCCGCGGACACCAAACTGCACTCCGCAGCGCGGCGGCAGCAGGAGGAAGAAGAAGCGGCGTGGTCTTCTGTTCCAATTTGTTCCATTTCATTTTTTTCACCCCTCGTATCATTGTTCCTGTTTTCATCCTCGGGCAACTTTATTTCAGAAAATGGCGTCGAGCAAAGTGAAGACTATACGACAGGAGGGCTACGCACCCAAGCGGAGCAGAAGCCCAGATGAAGACGGACGAGCCGAATATCCCTCAGTGGACGCGGGGAAGGTGCGAAACGCTTCTTCTCTTCTCGTCCGGATTTTCCTCCAATACCGGATCCGAAGTGGGCTCCGAAGAGGGTGAAGAATTTGCGGGACGATGTCCAGTGTCGACCGCTGTTGCACAACACGGTGATGTGATTTGCGAGAATCGAGCGCGTATGCGTGTAACGAGCGAACGTGAGCGCCCGAAGCGGAACGGAGGAACGCTCTCCGAACGCGCGGAGCTAACAGTTTGGAGAAATCGATGGTGGCGTCATTAGTGGGCAGTCAATAAGTGGCCGCACAAGTTGGACCAACTGGTGTGTTTGCTAGGGGCACAGTTGGGCGACGAGACAAGAAAGAACGAGAGCAGCTTTGATAAATTAGGCTCACGCTCCAAAAGCACACGAGAAAATTAACATGCACGTGGGGACTACGACGTGAAGGCCTTTGACTTCGGATTCGTTGAGCATACGTCGGTGTTGTTTCTTTTGATAACGTCCGCGCAATCGATAGGTAATCTGTTTATCTCCCTCGCACTTTGAACTTGCTGCTTTTATTTATTTATTTTTATTTACAGGATACTGCCAGCCTCAGTTTGAGGCCTTAGGCAGGAGTGGGCATATCAATAATACATCAGAAAACTAACATAACAAAAAAAAAACAAAAAAAAACATCGCAAGAATTTAAGTGAGAATAAGAGACGAGATCCAGCAGTAATAATAGTAAGGAAAAGTAAAGCGCGACAAAAACAACAAGGCGTGTACACAGCAGCATGACACAACCACGCATGCTCAGTCACTTGAGCAAGAAACGAAATGTACAAACAATGAAAACAATCATGCATATGAAGCACTCAAGGCATTGCGCATAACGACACGATAGTAATTCTATTTTGATTCAATACTGTTAAGCATGATGACAGTCTCGAGATACGGTTCGCTGTGGCTAATTAATATCGAACAGCCCTCCACGGACCCCGTCATGTAGTGCAGAGAGACAAATTAAGGGCAAAAAAAAAATACTGGCCTGCAGTTTTTTGAAGTAAAATAAAATCACAAGAAAGGACCTACATTTGGCAAAATATGATTGGTATAACAAGTGCAGTGGCTGAAGCTTGGATTTCGAAATTCTATACTCTCGAGATTCGTGACAGCTTCACCGATGTCAAGAGAGCACGCTAGCACACGACGCACCTGCACGATCGAACCAAGATGGCAACCGGCAGCTACGAGGGCGATGTTGCCAGACCTCGAAGCAGTTTCGCATATCGTATATTGCGGAGACATCGGGACAAATCACCTAATCTCGAGGAGGCCCACATCCTGTTAGGCGTTCCGGTTATGGTTCCTGGCCTTGTTAGCTTATCCTCGGCCAGCAGGCAAACGTTACAGTTTTTGACTGTGACATACTACGACGTCGCATGCGCTCGCGTCAGAGAATGTTCCGTAAGCAGCTATCGCCTAAAGAAAGAAAATAAGGAAAGAATCGTGCGAAATATGCAGCGTAAATCTGGGTCCCCGTGCCTGCTGGTAAAATTGGTAAATTGGTTTTTGAGGAAAGGAAATGGCGCAGTATCGGTCTTGCATAACTTGGCGGACACCTGAACCGCGCCGTAAGGGAAGGGAGGAAGGTGGGAGTGAAAGAAGAAAGAGGTGCCGTTGTGGAGGTCTTCGGAATAATTTCGACCACCTGGGGATCTTTAACGTGCACTGATATCGCAGGGGAGCGAGCGCGGCTTCGGCCGCTTAGCTGTTTTTTCAGCCAGCGTCCGCTTCGGCGGACGCGGTTGTTGCGACGCGCGTCTTTTTCTCTCTCTTTGTATCTTTTCTCATATCTTTCAACTCTCTTCTATCTGCACGTGGCAGCGGTGGTGGCTTAGCTTGAGCCAGTAGGCAGGCCCGTGCACTTTCCTTTTCATTCTTCTCTCAGTCGCAACCAACCGCAAATGACATCGCGTAGTACACGGGCGCCTCTTGCGTTTCACCTCCATCGAAAAGCGGCCGCCGCGGTCGGGTTCGAACCCGGGTACTCCGGCTCGGTAGACGAGCGCCTTACCACTGAGCCACCGCGGCGGGTGAGGTCATTAGACGGGTTTGGAGTGTTAGCTGCTACGGGAAATCCGTGCTTGCGGGGACAAACATCCACGCAAGCCATCCACAACACTTGTCCTTCCGTCTGTTCTTGTTCCCTGCCCTCGGTCGCAGCGCTGGTATAAGTTTCGAACATGAACCAACTAGCTCAAATTTCCGTGTTACTGCCATCCTCACGTATTGTCGCCTGGTGTTCGCGGCTTTTGCACCTTCACCACTACAAGCTTTCTTCGTACATTTCGCTGGATTTTGATTCATTTGTGTCGAGCGCACCGCCATGACGGCGGGTCTTAGCGATACTAATCGGAGAGGCTTGAGGCCATGGAACAGGGACGAAAGCAACAAGTCGCATACATAGGGTGACAGTAGCCTTGGTCTAAAACAAGCCACGATAAAGAACGAACTGTGGTATGGTTCTACCGACCGCTTCCTGTATAGACACTGAGAACTTGGCCTCGAAAGAGCTAACCGGAATGTCTGCAAGCCGCGTTGCGCCCTTCCAGAGTGGACAGCGCTGAAGTCTCAGATACACGCATGTGTGATCCTTTTCTCGCCTTTGGTGAACGCTAGCAGTAGCTGTTGAGCAGTACTGGTTGTCGCAGCGCGTGAAGACAGCCCAACGAGACGCAAATAGAAACGCGGATACTGGAAGCAACGGTCACGAAAGAGGCAGGGCGCAGCAGAAGTGAGACGCGAACGGCGAGAAGGAAGCGTCAGCCCGTGTCTCGTCCCCGTGCGGTCGTCGCCGGCTCGCAAAGAAGCGGCGGGGAGCAAATGTCACCCCAGTGCGGGAGAGATGAGAGAGTGAGGGAGGTGGTGTGTGTGTGCTCGCCGTGTGGTCCAGCCGGCCGGCTTCTCCGCTTGAGTCGGCCGAGAAAAGACCAAGAAAGAAAGGACCGCGAGACCGGCCCCGCAGACGCTCTGGCGGGTTCTGCCGGCGCAGAATGCAAGGCAGCACGCGAGCACTGAGACGAGTCCTGCCGGTCCGCCGCACAATACGCGCAAATTGTCCTCCCCTCTTTAACAAAAGACGCGCCGTTCCGCCACCCGCAGCAAAGGGAGCTGCGGTGTCCCGCACGATGGACAGAAGAGAGAGAAGAACGCGGAGACGACGACGTCCGTGGTTTGTTCTCTCGTCTTCTTCTTTCGGGGCCCGAGTAAACAGCCGGCACGTGACGTCATTAGGTGCGGCAGAGCGAGCGCGTCTGCCGCGTTCGACAGACGCCACGGATCAGCGGGGACGCATGTAGGCAGATGATGGCGGTGGCACCGTCGCGGTCAGCAAACCCGGACGCAACAACGAACACCCCCTTCTCTTTTCGTGTGTCTTCATATTATTTTCCCTCCTTGCTCGCGCGTCGGGCACGCGACCGAAACCGAGCCAAGGTCAGGGTTAAAGATTGCGCCGGCGTTCTCGCAACTAGGCTCCGCTTCGCTCCAAAACGCGGAAACAAGGCAACGTCGCAACCGAGGGCGACTTGTGCCAGTTCTTCCGTGCTGCAACTTTAAAGTAGTCCGGAACAAGAGGGAGGTCAAGGGAGAAAAATGAAACACACTTTGGCCCGAGAAGCAGCGCTGTTTTTCTAGCGTTTTTTGCTGCGACCGATTCTTGACGGCGTTCCCGCTCTTTTCTGGTCTTGCCCCGTGGTGCGAAAACAGTGCTAAGCTGTTCGATGCGAGCAACTGTCGCAAAGAGCCTGGAACGCTTTCCTCACAAGGCCCTCGCGAAATATTTACTGTCGTGCTGCCAACCGCTTGGAAAAACTCTTTTCACGAAGAATATTTATTCCACATGACGATTCAGAGCCCCCTGGGTCCGAGTTGTAAGAAGCACTATACTGCAAGGATTACGCGTGAAATGTTTAAAACTCGATCAGTGCTCTTCTCGAGAAAAATCTCGGCGGCGAGAATCCGCAAGATGTTTCCTTCATCATCACGTGACCCTAAGTCCTCTGAGGCTGTGATCCCCAAGGCCATTGGAAGTGGCTGTTTATCCACTTTTCCGCTTCATACTCAAACGCTGCGTCGTCAAGCATTCTCTAAGTGGGCAGAGTGGCAGTACACGTTGGCGATCTTTCATTATTTTATTTATCTATTTGCTACGTACTGTGGCCGCAGAAAGACGAACAACAATTTCATTTTTAGTGGCATGAAAAGAGTGCCTATGCTCTTGCACTATCCGTGCATGAGCCACCCTAGATGGATTGCACGGGCCTGGAACTGCCTCCGGTGTGCTCTTCATATGATGTGCGCGGTGATGTGCATTTTATGTGCTTCTCAGGTTACAACGTGGACAGATGTGTCCTACCGACTTCCCTTGAGAGGGTAGATGCGCCACACGGTTCACTTCAAGGCATTGTCTATCCGCGCGGGCACCAGTTATATAGGCAGGAGGCGTCCAGCCTTTTTATCAGGATTGCAGGTGATGACAGCAGTTGATGACTGTTATGGGGAATTGTGTGCATGACGATGTAGACCTGGCAGGTCGCACATCTGCGCCTCAAGTTCCCGGCCTTAATTAACATTCAAGTGTGGCTACGGTGGAGAAATCTCGGACAGAATAACAGGTAGGCTAATTCCACAAGTGGCTTACAAAACTGCATATATTTAAACAATACTTAAATAAGCTAGTGCTTGAGCGCTTAAGAAAAAGCAACAGATGACTTTACCCCTGTTGGTTTAGTAAATTATAGTGAGCAGGCAGTGGGATGACATGAACTAGTGAATAGCGTTCATCACAAAATATGCTGCCTAAGTTGTTTGCTTCTGAGACGAACAGTCGGACTCTAGAACACACCAAAAAATCATCACCTTTGGAAGGCTGATGACGAGAGTTCTTTCCACCTTCGAAAGATTTGGAACGCTGGCGAATGATAACATTGACCAGATGGAAATTTCGTGGGCTGCATATTTTTGACAAAATCTTGCCGTTACGAAGACGCAAACAAGCTCGCTGGCATATTTCGTTTTTTTTTTTCTCGGTAAACAGAAGAAAATAATGAAAACAACAATGGTCCACCCACAACTCACCTCGTTGCGTCTGATTTAAATACAATTATTCTTTGTTACTTCCAATTTCCTTACTTGCGACGGCATCTGCCATTATAAAAATGGCCTATAGACAGTCTATAGACTTCTTATTGACTCTATTGACTTCCTATGGATATTGCTTTTTGTCTATTCATAGTCTATGGACTGTCTATAGACAAAAGTCTACTAAAAGTGTATTGGCATAATTCTATAGAATGTCTTTAGACTGTCTATTGCATTTGTATTGCCTATAAACTGTTCTATAGGATTTGTCTATAGAAAGACAGAAGTTTATAGACACTCTGTAGACTACAATTTTTTTGCAAGGGTGGCCTGAGTGGAGGGGGACGAGGCTGTCTTAAAAGAAAGGGTGCTTTAACTGCATCGCTCTTGGAAGACTGAGAGGGGGACCGTGAGTGCTGTGAGAGAGGGATACGGGGTGTTGGAATGGCACGACTTGGAGTGAAAAGCAACAGTTTTTGCGTACTAAAGCGCCGGCTCTTATAGAGCGCATCGAGTTTCAGAACATCCAGGGATGTATAGCGATCTTTGTTTCTTCGCCCCCTCTTCGAGTTCTCTCGTGCTTTATTTTCTAATTTTCCCTATTATGGGTTGCCTGGTGGCGTTTTCAAACGCGTAGCCAGGACCGCCCACGACTGAACTGCTGTCAGTGGCAGTGCAAGTGTCGCGAAACAACAGACGTGTGAAAGCGCTGTTGATCCGTATTCAGCAAGACGTAGTAGCGCGTGAGCAGCTATTTACATGTCCGTCGGGCTGCTTGAACACGATCGTGTTACATTTTCCTTTTGCGATTCATTTCTCATGAACGGAATCACGGCGCTGAACTGCTCCATTGCCACGTCACAGGGTGACCCTTCGCCGTTAGGTTAGCTACAATACGCACTGGCAAGGTTCATTTTCCATGCGGTTCTTTATTACCTCTCATTGTCCTGTAACTAAACCGCACAAACCGCTATGCTTGCAAGTTTCTAACGACATGTGTATATTTTTAGGCCTGGTACCGAAGAGCTAAATCAGGAGCCCAGAATGTTTAAAACGCTAGAGTTGCGAGGCCAGGTGTTGAGAGAGCGGGTAAAAGGTTGACTAATTTCAGATTTGTATCGTTCTGATCCCCAAAATGTTAATTTCCCTTCGGTAGTATGTATCGGCATACAAATGCACAGTGTGAAATAAAAACTCACAAAACGATTACTATTGCGTAACGCGAGATTCAGCGATAGCTGTTTACGGTGATGGTCAATATAATATTGTTTATTGATTGCTGTTTGTCTTCTTCTCTTGCAGAGTGTGCGTGACGTTACAGGGCCACCACGCCATCGTGATTTGTCAGCATGGAGGGAGCGGTCGCTGCAAGATGACCAATCAGAGAGGCACGACGCTTTTGCCTGTCTCCCCCTTTTCCTCCTTTCGTGTACGCCGACGCCGTAGAGCGTGCGAAAGGGGCTCATAACAGCTGGTGCTGTAAGAGTAAGGGGCTGTTTTTATGACGTGACTAAAAATGCCCGCTGGTGCTTCAAGAAGCGCAGTCCTTCCCATGAGGTGCTCGGTGTGCGTGTCACTACCATCGCTGCTGAGCGGTCGGAGGTGCTGTTTTCGATGTCTTCTGCAAGTCCGCCTGTCGGTCACTAGAGCCACACGACTATTCGATGGATGATGGAATGGCCTCCACCATGGCGTGCATGAATTCATGTGCATTTTCGGGGCAGTTAAAGATAGTGGTGGTGGTGGTGTGACAGTTTTATTAGAACATCCTTTCTATTAGGCGTTCAGTACGTCCTCGGCCAAGGCGACGAGGGCACGTTGCAGCCTCAGATCCAGGGAGGCGAGCCAGATGGGCCACGGTGGGGATGGGGGGAAAGGGTAGGCAGGGGACTGGAAGGCTGCGTGGCACTGTGTAAGGCAGTGTTCTATGTCTGCATGTGTTTGTCGACAGTTTGGGCACTGAGGTGTGGAAGTGTATCGGTATACGAGTAGATAATGTTTGGCTGGTGTATGTAGGAGATTAAACTGTTCGGCGAAGAATGCGAGCTTCACTGCTCGATACGAATGGGGTGTGGAGGTGGTAAATCAGCTAAGTCCAATTTTAGCGGCAATTAAAGATAAGAACTGCTTCTTTTGCACACAGAAGCACTTCTGCTGTGTCCACATGCCTATGATTACGTCAGTGAAACGGGGCTAGTTTGAGATAGGAGATTTGGGCTTAGCGCGAAAGCGGCGACAACCTCAAGGACACAAGTAGACAGGAGACACAGCACGATGACACCTGCTGTGATCACAAAGGGTAAGAATGACAACCGTTTTTGGCTTTCGTCAATCAAGTTTATATTGTGAATTACGGAGCACAAAGGAGGGAGAAGAGTGGGAAAGGAGTGGGACGAACCTCGAAGAGAGGGTGTGCGTGCGTGAAAGTGAGTCGCCCATGCAGCGGCGGCTGCCGCCGCGGGTCGCCGCCTCTTCCGTCTGCTCAGGGATCCGAGAACCCTTTCAAGAAAGTTTTAGACAGTCTATAGAGTGTCTATAGATTTCTGTCTATAAGGGCGATAGACTGTCTATAGACAAATCCTCGAGAACAGTCTATAAGCAATACAAATGACATAGACAGTCTACAGACAATCTATAGATCTATGGCCATTAACATTTAGTAGACTTTTGTCTATAAACAGTCTACAGACTATGAATAGACAAAAAGCAATATCTATAGGAAGTCAATAGAGTCAATAAGAACTCTATAGACTGTCTATAGACCATTTTTATAAGGGAAGTTGGCGACGACGATTCCCCGCGCATGGGCGACTGCATGCGATGAAGACGGTAGAAGTCTGACGTCCCTTCTCGCAGCCTCCCCAGCGAAATAATGCCGGAAAGATAAAAAAAAATAAATGGCAGAAAGAAAAGGCTTCGGAGTCTGCCGAATAAGCATAATGGGAGTCACTGACATCGGGTTGGAAGGCGAAGCAGGGAAACGCTGACGCAAGCAGTAACCGATCAGACAAGCAGCGCATAGCCCGGAGCAGTATGGGGGAGCAAAAACGCGGGCGGCTGCTGGTATCGCTTCCTCGTTACTCGCTCTTTGCGCTTTTACGTTAATTCGTTGCGAGGAACCGAAGGAAGGAAAGAAGAGAGCAGTGCGACAACCACTCGGCCCCGCATGCGCCGGGGAGCGACTGACCTGATTAGGAGTCAGGGGCCGCTGGTAACTCGATCACACTGAGAGGGACCACGAGACCCGCTTCTGTCGATCTGGCATGTGCATTATGCCCCACTCCCAACACGCGATCGCGAGAGCACCCAACATTTCCGGCTTGCAAAATGCGACCCAAAGTGAAATCTCGCGTTCTTTGCTGCGCCTCATCACTGTGTTACCTTCCCCATTGTGCAGGTACCGCTCGGAAGGGCCGAAATTACGTTACTACTCGTCTCTGTACTACCTTCCTTTCGCGTGTCAAACATGATATTATATTCAGGGAAGGGTCCCCGTCATCGCTCCAATGTCTTGAACCAGTTTTTTTTTTGTTTTTGTTTGAGGGAAACGAGGCCGGGAGCCTCTTAGTTTCCACAGATGCAACGTGTACGACACTCAGTATGACAATGTTTTGGCGAATAATGGTAGCTCGCCCGCTCACAACGGCTACTTTTATCAACCTATAGTGGCCCCTTATAAAACTTCGTAGCTGCCGTCAGTTACACTGTATCACAGGAATGTCAGTGAGGCTTTTAGCCTGCGACAAATTTTATTAGTCATCCCCTGCATGGGTTTATGCTTTTTCATTTTATTTTAATTTCTGGTACGCTTAAATCACCCGAGCTTGCGCTTCTCAGAAAAGGAGCGGGCAATTGAGTAAGGGCAAGGAATCACAGGTTCAGGACAGTCAACAACTATTTAGGTCCCGTGTGTCCAAAGCTTCTCCGGCAGGCATTCTTTTTTCCCCAAGAATTGCGTTACGCCGCCTTTCACTACACCACTAGGCGGAGGTTTGCACGTAGATAAGATGATGGAGACGCCTCTTGGTGAGCGGTATTTATCGTGCGACAAAATTTCAATAACGGCATCCTTTGGCTCGTTCAGCTGCGCCCATGAACTGTTGGAATGATATCGGCTCTCTTTACGAGCCGTTACTACGGGGTTTCAATTAAAGCATAATAATTAAAGGCCAGCGTTTTTGGGGCAGAAACGTGGAGGCTAAAAGAGGGTTCAGCTTAAGCTAAGGACAACGCAGCGAGCTATGGAAAGAAAAATGATAGGTGTAACGTTAAGAGATCGGAAGCGGGTGGAGTGGGTGAGAGAACAAACGCGACTTAATGACATCCTGTTGAAATCAAGAGGAAGAAGTGGGCTTGGGCAGGGCATGTAATGCAAAGGCAAGATAACCGCTGTTCCTCAAGGTTAACGGAGTGGATTTCAAGAGTAGGCAAGCATAGCAGGGGGCGGTAGAAAGTTAGGTGGGCGGATGAGATTAAGAAATTTGCGGGAATACGGTGGCCGCAACTTGAGAAGGACAGTGTTAATTGGAAAAATATGGGAGAGGCCTTTGCCCTGCAGTGGGTGTAGTCATGCTGCTGCTGCTGCTGCTGCTGATGATGATGATGATGTGAAAGCACAGCAGAAAAAAAACTTTTCACTGCTGCCCTGCCTGAAAGTACGCGGGCGGCTCCATACTTCTGAAATGAAAGTCTCGGCTCGGTCAGAGGCGGAGCTGTCTTCGGCACTTGCAGTACGTCGCAGGCTGCATGCCACAGCGTCCGTTCACTGAGATTTTGGGAAAGGTTAACAAACCTCTGATGGTCCAAATGCATCTGAGATAGCCACTCGCAACGCTGTCTCCTCCCAAGCCTTGAGCCGCCTCAGAACGTAAGACATGTTATTCTTTTTCACGACCCTGTCCGCCGCTTCGGTGTAGTCGGATTCAGAGGTTCCCTTAAAGGGGGCATTTTCGCAACTACAACACTCAAGCGGGACATCCATTGTGGCGCCAAGACGAAGACGCGTTTTTAAGCACGGCCTAGTCCTGCACCAACCTCAATGAGCCGGTGGCCAGCTCTGGAGGCAGTGCGGCACAAAGGGTGCCTAAACGCTGCTTACGGGCGGATAACAGCTCTCCGCGAAAAGAAGGAAACAACAAAGTGGGAGCGCAACGAGACGAGCCCCCACAAACGGCGCAAAGACCCGGAGACGAGCGGAGCGAGCGGTCCTTTAGAAATGCCACGTCTCGGCGACAGGCGGTATTTACTAGGCCTCCCTAAAGATCGGTGCGCGCAGGCACCCAAACAAGCACGCTTCACGGTGGTGCGGCGAGCGTCTCGGTATCCCTATTCAACCCTGTAATCAGTCTTCATCCGAAGGGGCCGCGGCGCGAGGCAGCCGCTTTCAGGACGGGAGGCGAGAGACGGATCTGCGGGGCAGCAGCAGCGGCGGAGGAGGCGGATTCTCGGAGCACGTCAGATGGAGAGGACCGCTTCAGTCTTTGGGGCCGCATCCGTCGATTGAAGTTCCCCGGCCTTCGATACTCCGCGCATTTTTGTTACGCGTCAGAACAGAGAGAGAAGTTTGAGCCGGAAAAATTTAAACCGCGAAAGAGGTTATAGGCACTCTCGCGCTGTTTCCGGGCACAAAAGATACAAGGTTATTGTTTGTATTGATTAGCAAACGGAATGCGGCGGCGGGAGCTCAAGGGCTGTGTTCCTTCCGCGGCGTAAAGGAAAGGATTCCTCTTGGCTGGTGGCAACTGCGGCAGCTTTTGCGAATACACTGGCAGAATTTACGAGTGTTGTGGACGGGCATTAGAGCAGCTCGTTCCGGATTTATCCTCAGTGGTAGTATTTTTGGTTTCTCGCTTCGAGGCTTGACGCGTGGTTAGTTCTCGTATCGTTGTTGCATCCGTCCACACACACGGTTGTTGTTGTGAAATATTAGCGGTACAAAGGGCTGTGTGATTTGTATGTACTTGGACGATCGAGCTCTAAACCGCCACACGAGCAATCTGCTATGCTTCAGGTGCACACGAAATTCTGTGAAAGCACTCGGTCCGTCTATGTGGCGCTGTTAATAAATTGCGGGTAAAAGGTATTCTCTTTACGTTCTCTCAAAAAAAGAAATATAGTCTGATTTAAATACTTCATTGCAGAAATTATGCCGAGTTCTTGATGTGCTTTGTGTTCAGTTAATATTTTGGACCAGCTACTGAATTTAAATCGTGCTAATAAATCTGGATTCCCCTGTGCGGCCGGACAGTAACACTCAGGCTCCCAGCTGTTAGGCTTCGACGGGCGCGTTAAGTGTAGTATCGTTCCCGCGATAAATAAGGGTATCATTTCTTGACTGAATAAAAACCGGATTCCGTCAGCCGTTAGGATCGTGCATGAACGCTTTCGAAAGCAAGCGCGTAATGAGATAATGGATCTCATTCAATCATTGAAAGTTTCCGGAGATCATTACGGTAGAAAAAAAAAGTTCTTGCATTTACGACGTAATGAAGAAAAAGGTGTGGCAGCTGTTTCTCCTCACTACGGGCAGATTTACTTCGTATTCAGAAAGTAGTAGTTTGATACTTTAAGCTCTGCTGCTAGTTTTTCCTTTCTAGCAACGAAGAAGGACACTGACTCCCCCCCCCCCCCCCCCCCCTCCCAACATTTTTATGGTTTGTTGACCTTTGTGAACTTTCCTTTCCTGCTCCTTATTCTGTGGTTCTTTTTTTCTTTTTTTAATTGCTTTCAATTGTTGCTTGAAGTGCGTCTTTTGTTCCGAGCATTTTTTACTCCTGTTTGTTTCTCTTTCTTTATTTCTTTACTCGTTACGGCTTCCTGGTGTCTTTTATTTTGCACTGGACCGTTTCATTCCCAGCACGGCTAACGGTCAAAATATTTTTTGTGTACTGCCTCGTATATGTTCAAGAATGAAGAATGCCTTGACTTTGACTTTGAAAAGGCTTCAGTAAAACAAGCATATTGCTGTGTTGAGTTTGTTGTGCATAATTCGAATTTCTTTTTTTTTTTTTTGCGCAGCGTGGGCAGGACATTCATTGTGTTATTTTGGCCCGTGTCTATAGCGCTAAAGTTGTCCCATTTGTTAAAAGACGTTCAGTGCCGCTTCCACAAAAAAGCCGAGCATTTTTTCCCTTGAAAGCCTAGAATTCGCGCACTTTATATTCGCATGCACGATGAAATGCTCCCGAAAGACGGCGGTGTCTAAACTATGTGACGATGGTAGAACATGAATGTGAAGACCTTTCCCGTGACTGGAGTCGGCACTGTCGAGCTCACTGTCTCCCTTACAAAAAAAGTTTTAGACAGTCTATAGAGTGTCTATAGACTTCTGTCTATAAAGTCTATAGACTGTCCATAGACAAATCCTGAGAGAACAGCCTTTAGGCAATACAAATGCCATAGACAGTCTACAAACAATCTATAGATTTATGGCAATACACTTTTAATAGACTTTTGTCCATAGACAGTCTATAGACTATGATTAGACTAAAAGCAATATCGCCCCGCCGCGGTGGCTCAGTGGTTACGGCGCTCAGCTGCTGACCCGAAAACGAGGGTTCGATCCCGGCCGCGGCGACCGAATATCGATGAAGGCGAAATTCTAGAGGCCCGTGTGCTGTGCGATGCCAGTGCGCGTTAAAGAACCCCAGGTGGTCGAAATTTCCGGAGCCCTTCACTACGACGTCTCTCATAGCCTGAGTTGCTTTGGGACGTTAAACCCCCAAAAACTGAATCAAACCAAAAGCAATACCTATAAGAAGTCAATAGAGTCAATAAGAAGTCTATAGACTGTCTATAGACCATTTTTATAAGGGAGCTGGTAACTGATATAAACTCAACTGTACCAGAACTAAATCTGTGATTAGGACCTCTGGCAGTGTTGATGCTTATTGTTATAAATGATTATACTTGAATGATGAACATTACATTTGATTTCAATGCAACTGCGTGGAAAATATAAAGACATTATAAAGAAACGAAAATCGTGAGCGATTGCAGTCGGTAAACAGATTCTTTTCTGATAGTGAAACCGAGTCCGCGTTCACGCAACTGTCGCCGTCTCTGCCTATCCTGTAGGCCTCATAACGATCCTAGTTCCCTTATTTGGGCTTCGGGCTAAAGGTGTACGCTTATCCTAGTCTGCAACGCAGATGCGCAATGCGTAATGGGTAGCGAGATATCTCTACGTCCATCTTTATAACATCTTTGGAGCAGCGACGTGTTAACACTTTATGCATACCATTCCACAGAAAAATGCATTTGGCAGGTAACTGATTGATTGCCACCAGACACTGCACAAGCATTTCTTTGAGACCTGCGGGGCCAAGAGGCGACTTCCGAACTTCGGAATGAGTACTGCCTCGACAGAGGTCCTGGGCCGGAGAAAAAAAGAAAGAAAGAAACTTTAATGGGCCGGGTGAAGATGGTTTTGGATTCGACGAGCTTCAAACTGTCAAATGTGTGAAAGTTGCTGACAAAGCTAGCGAAGTATTTGCGTGCCGATATTTGAGATGAAGCAATCACCGAATAAATCCGCAACGGTTTTCAGGCTCCTCCGCAGCGCAAAAAGCTGGTTGGGTTTGGGGTCACACGATGACGTCACCCACGGGGGCGGTCCTACAAAGTAGAAACGCTTGCTTTGAAAGAAGAGAGCCGGAATCGCGTAACGCCAAGCTAGCGGAGCGTCGTTTGGCGGCATCCGAAACGCACAGTAGGGTGTGGGCGAAGGTAGGGGCAGTTTGAAATTTCATCGCGCGTGGCGTCTTCGCACTTCTCTGGCGCTGTGAGGAGAACCTTAAACCTGATTCGGCGATTACGTCGCAATTTTAAATGCTAGCAAAGAAAACCTTGAGTTGGTTTGCCTAGAGGCTTCGTACATTTAAATATCGTGGAATGGTCAAAAACCGGTACCGCTTCTCTTTACCGACGTCCCGATCGGCGACTTTAATGGCATTCCGCAAAATGGGAACAGCATGTCGAATGAACGCCAAAGAAAAAGTGGCGTGAGGTAGGGTTTCGTTCAACTGTCAGAAAAACAGATAGACATTTTAGATTTTACCAGTTACTGTTGTGTATGACTTCCTCGCCTGTGTTGTGCATGAAGGGTCCACCGCTCTGGGGCTACACAGGGGCTATGACAGAAACTTGTCACTCTTTTATCGTTCACTGACATCGCGCAGCCCATGGACCTTTTTCACCTCCATCGAAACTCATACGCCTCACCTCGGCTGGGATTCGAACCCATGACCTTTGGCTCAGCAGCCAAACGCCATAGCCACTAATGCACAGCGGGGTGTTTGTCTAGTGTATGCTCCATTCCCTGCAGTTCAAATAAAAGTTTTCAGTGTGTTTTTTTGGCGTTTCATTAACTATGTGCTTTCCCTTCCCTGCTATGCGTAGCCATTTTTTTTGTTTTGGTCTGCGTTTTATAATCAACGCAATCAGCCCTTTAGTTAATTCTGGTAACGTTAATATTTTCTGCACATTTCTGGATCCAATCACACACACATAAACAATGGCTGCGCATGGCACACGCCAAGAAAAGTAAGCGGATCCAGCCCTCTTCTAGTGTACTTCGAACGCCAAAGCTCTCGGGGTGTTTACCATCGGCCAGGAATTAACGACTAGCACTAGTCACTTCATCGTTTACATATGTGCACTTGCCACCACGGTGGCTCAGTGGTTGTGGCGCTCGGCTGCTGAATCCAAAGACGTGGGTTCGATCCCGACCGCAGCGTTTGCCTTCCGATCGAAGCGATGCTAGACACCCGTATACGTTAAAGAACCCCATGGGGTCGGAATTCTCCCAAGTCCTCCATTAGGGTGTCCCTCATAGTCTGAGTTGTGGGTCGGAACATTAAACCTCATTAACCAAACCAAATCTGTCCACCTGCGCAGGCATGCATCACACGTGCCCTAAACATATGGATAACGTCCAGCGTTCAACAATTCACTGTCCTGACCACTTCTATTCACCGAATGCACTGTTTTTGCAATAGAGCTTCTCGGCCTTGTTCCTCTGTCTTAATGGAAGCAATAAAGAAAAGTAACAAACACGTAAAACATAACAATTTCCCTATCCGCAGCTCTTTCCGGCGCGGCAGAAATCGAGAAGTGCTTCTCCTGATCATTGCTTGTCAGTAAAGCCAGCTGCTTCGCGGCACTGCGGTGACGCTTCTAAATTTAGCAGGGCTTTAAAGAAAAGAAAAAAAAATGTCTGTTGTCTTCTGGACACAAAATGTAACCAAGGCGACGAGGCTGTATGTGCGCTTACAACGCATTTAAAGAATACAAAGAAATACTTGCGGCTGGGGATCAAGAGCGCTGCACATCGATTACTGCTTCGACCAGCGGGCGCTCAATCAATGTAGCTGCGAGGCATGCCTTTCCTATATGCTGCTGTCCCCGCATGGGAGGAAAAGAAAGATTTGCATAGCAGGCTTGGCGAACGGCCCTCTCCACTCTGCGGGTTTACCTCCCGAACAAGGAACAAAACCAGTGTTCTAATTCATTCTAGACTGTACCTCTTTCGAGTGCGATGGTATCCCACTTGTTCGAACTGCCCATACTCCTTTAGCAACGGCCTTTTCGGTGTACCATCGCGCTTCAGTCTCCCTCGATTCCCCGCCAATCATACCCCTAACATGCTTGGAGCACTTGGCTTGGGTCACAACGCCTGAAAAACCAGCTATATTTCAAAACTTTTACCAGCGCTGCAACGGGGGACAGGGAACAAGAGAAGGAAGGACAAGCGCTACTAACAACTGCAAGCTCAAATCTCCGTGTTATCAGATATATACTTGTTCCATCAGACCCCTGGTATCATCACTGCGGGCCCTTTAATTTAGGCATATAATTAAGGGATTTACTCCAACGTTGAAACAACTGTGCTACCCATGTGCTCGCACATTTGTATGAATGAATTCCATGAAC
This sequence comes from Amblyomma mixtum, assembly GCF_055824585.1. NCBI lineage: Eukaryota > Metazoa > Arthropoda > Arachnida > Ixodida > Ixodidae > Amblyomma > Amblyomma mixtum. The sequence goes on from NC_143017.1 coordinate 27,013,177, forward strand.
AGGCACGCCAGACGCCCCGTCAACGTCTGAATCGGTACGGGGCGCGACACTCCTGCGGCAGAGTTCCAGATTTTCCGCCACCTGCCAAGCTGATTGCAACCCTTCAGGCAACGCCGATTCCCGAGCAAAGACATGTGATCTACAATCATCCGAGAGAAATATGGATATCTGGCATAACAATCAAAACGATAAGGCGCTTGGAGGTGACTTTGTACAAGTAACGTGAAAGAAACTCACAGAACGGTTAACAGTGTATAACGCGGGATTCGGCGATAGCTGTCGGAGTATTTTTTATTTCGCGATATATATTGAGCTATATATTTCCTGATATATAAAAGTAGATACATATATGTACAGTTATAGACAAACTCTTCATTTTTCAAATGTACTCTCTGTTCAAGTCGGGCACTTCTTGAGCAGTCCTTGATAGTCATTAAGAAAGGCTTGTGATCTGAGGAGTGGCGCGAGATGTGTTCAACGTACAGGTCCTCTGCCGTCATTTCTGGACGTCAGAGCAACCCTCCTCTCTTCAATGTAACCGTGGATACCACCCTTCCTTCAATTACGCCGGCTATTACTACTACTACCACTAAGACGACGACCATCAACTCAAGGATTGGGCTTTAACAGCCATCACAGGAAAGCAAACATTACTAAAGTTGTTTGCAATTTATTTATTTAGCCTCGAAAGTTTTTATAATAAGAGGAAATAAAAAGGATACGCATATATGTAATGGTAACAATCAGCTGTTTATGAGATAGTGAAAAAAAAAATGAGGAAACGCATGCTAAGAACACGCTAGCTGCAAGTCGTAGAATCTAAATATTCCGTTACATGCATAGCACGAGTAGTGCCAGAAGTATACCCGACAATTCTGTAGGAAAGAAGTTTTGAGCGGGAAACCGTTTATGACGCAATTTTTCCATATATCGTAAGATATCACTATAGCAATCAACATATCCGCAGACCACCCGACGGCAGTCTTGTATTTTTTTTATTAACGTTTTGCTTCCGTCACAAGAGTTCCCCATTGGTTTCCTACGGAAGTCTTAACTGTTCGATGCGATCGATGCAAAAACTGTAAAATAATGATTTTGGGTACACATCATAAGAATGACCCATTACCTCATATATTTCCACAGCAGTGTCTTACAATTTTCCAAATTTAAAATTTTTGTCAGAGAATGTTGGACATTGTAAGTTCTAAATTTCTATAGTGTGCGAAACGAAAACCGCATTTGAACACGTAAGTACGAGGATTAAAAAGTAAAGTGTTAAATTCGTCGTAGCTTCATAGTGGTGAAGTCTTCAAAAATTTTAAATGGCAGTCAGGGGACTGAAATAGCGCACAGTTAATTAACGTGTGCAAGACGTTAACTATTCAGTACGACGACGTGAGGAAAGCGGAGTGAGCTCAATATCAGACAGACGAGAAGGCGAGAAATATTGTGGTGCTGGTGAAATACAAAACGGACAACCTATTTTTGAACCGATTTCAATTGTTTAACGTCCACAAGTGTCTGGGGAATCCGAAACGACACAGCCATACTTTATGCGTTTCAGTTTTTTTCTTCCTGCTACAAAAACATGTAAATTTTGATTAATAACTAGTTATTGCCAGGGCCAGCGAAGACGTGTGTCTTCGAAGACACGAAAAAATACGAAGCGTACGATAAAATAAAATACGATAAAAATACGATAAAATACGAAGCAAGCGTGCGAAGATTGTCCCTGGTGGCGAGCACGACACCCGAAAGCAGGACGACATCCTGTTGCCATGGGTGTAGAGGAATGTTGCGCAGGAAAATCGAAAATTTACTTGTTGAATTTAAAGTCCCATTTGGAGAATGAAATGTATACAGAGTGTAGATCTAGGGCACAGGTATACATCAGCTACATCAGGAATACTCAGCTGCCAACTTTAAACTTCGCGCACATGCTGCGAATTCCTGCCCCTTCAAGCGAACAGTGGATTGTGCTTAGCTCCTTTGCGCTCCTACTATTGATCAAATGTCTGGTCTTAAGTCTCAAGAAAAAAAAAATGCAGGCCCAGGGGAGGGTGACACAAAACGCGACAGAAATTTGCTTGGTTTAGGTTTGGTTTATTAGGGTTTAATGTCCCAAAGCGACTCAGGCTATGACGGACGCCGCCGTGAAGGGCTCCGAAAATTTCGACCACATAAGGTTCGTTAACGTGCACTGACACCGCACAGTACACGGGCCTCTAGAATTTCGCCGCCATCGAAATTCAGCCGCCGCGGCCGAGGTAGAAATTTGCAAATTGTCTTTATTATCTTTTATTCACAGATACAAAAAAAAAATTAAAACTACCGAATTATTCCCTACCGTCCACACATCACGCTCACCAAGTACGAAAAAACCAGCTCAATAGAAACATAGTAATACTTAGCGAAATCTAAAGCTTAAAAATGTCTCATTTTGCCTCATGATGTAGGGCAAAATGAGATAGTTCTCGTAGCAAGTTCTCCAAAATAACCCTATTACTCATCCTTGTAATGGATGCCCACAAAGTTGGCTGCATGGTCATCTGATAGTCCTTGCAAGCCTATTCGAATGGGAGAGACTCTACTAAATCCGAACCAAGCAGTGTTTTGTTCCATGGTCCACCGTAGTATCTACGCAATTTTAACGCCGTGTTGTGCGTGTAGCCTGGCAACTCGATGTTCTTGAATTTCCTGCCTTCATCGCAACTTTCCTCTCTTTTAGCGTCGCTGTTGCTCTTTCGCTCAACCGTGATGGTCGGACAGGCGATCTAGTACGACTTGTAGAGCGTGAACACGAGGTTTTTCGTGTGATTATAGACCACACCGAACAGATCTCGCTGCAATGTTTGAATATGTTGTAAACATCATGCCCGTCGGTCAATGTGCGACGTTTACGTTCGCAAGCTTTGTTGTACAATTCCTGCTGTTAATATTGCCTCATTTTCTTTGCTTTTTTATGTTGGGCGCACTTGGAAACACCAACACGCTTGATGGCACAGGCGCAGCTTGCGTCTCTCCAGCGCTTTCATTACGTTTTGTGCTCGCTAGTCACCATTGATTTTCTCTTCCATTTTTTTTTTTACGTTCAAACCTTCCTAGAAAGCCGCAAATCATGCGCAGAGCATTAGAGCATGCAATAAAATCATTGCATGCACTTTAGTTCTTTCAGAACATCATAAAGTTGCGTTTTGCCTCACCTGTAGCCTGCTGCTAAAATAATGCTATCTAAATTACCTGAGCAGAAAAAATGTTCAAACTTTGCATAAGAAAAGACCAATTATTTGTAAAAACCAATTATATTTTCAATAACTAACACGTGTTAACCTAGGCTGCCAGGTTGATGGAGGTGCACAGCTTTGAAAAATCTGGCGGGCAGAACTTCGTGCCTTTTCGACCCGTTTCTCGTTCACCAAGGCTCACTTCGCGATTTTTTTTCGTGTTACGAAGGTCGAACCTTCCAACCCTTCTGAACTGGAGCGGACATGCGGCCGGTGGTAGCTCATAAATATCAAGTTAGCATGGTGGACCATTTAAAGGTTAGGGGGCGCTCAGTAACAAAATGTCGCGCTTGGTCCCATGTCGTTTTGCCCCCCTCTCCCCAAGTTTATTTCTAGAAAAATCGATATTAACCGAATGAAGTGAGTACAGCAAAGGAAAGTTTGTGAAGCTGGCGAGAGCCGAGAAGGATAGAGAGAGAGAAAAAACTGACAGGACGATCTTGGAACGTGATGCTAGAAAGCGGCGTTCGCAGCTGGGCTATGAATACTTTGATGGTTTTACTGTAATGAAGGCTTTTCTCCTTACCCTTTAATCTTTTTACTTTTACTCTAATCAATGTTACTTTAATGACTGAAGAAACTGCGGCACGGAAAGGATCAATATATGTGTGCATATAAGGGTAGACACTACATACCTGACAACGGGGTGGACAGGACGGTAGAGTATGTGCACTGTAAACACAAATAAGCCCAAATAGGAGTATAAATGGCTAGTGTCCGCTTTTAAACTCCTTTTTGAAAATTTCGCAATCGACTTTAAGTTGTAAAAAAGAGGAAATCCTCCTTTTTTACTGCCGTCGCGAAATCGAGGAGTAAAATAAAGTATTTACATGATTTTACTACTTTTCCAAGCAGGAGTATGTCGGCTTCAATACTCCTTCAGGCCCTTTATGCACTCCTTAGTGTCTGCCCGCCGCCTAGTGGCAGCTGCCGGTGCGCTGCACTTGCAGGTGACGACGCCGGCTCTGTCGTCGCTGCCTGCTCGCCTCTGCTTTTGCTGCTTCACGCACGTTTGTCATGTTACAAGACACCGGATCGCCGCAACCTCGCGACAGTGCCGCAGACAGTGCCTGTGAAGCCCCCAGTGTATTCGGAGAACGCTTGGTGTTGCATCGCCTGCGACGGCAGTCTGCGAGAGGCTTAGCCAGCCGAGCTCAGCCGAGCCAACATGGCGGTGTGTGACGCGTCGACCTCCCCGAAGCCGCCAGTTTGCCACCCGCTCCTTTGCGCGCTCTTGTCGTGACGTAAGACTGGACATCATCGACCTTAGCAGCAACGTGCTGCAATGAACGTCTCACTCAAGCCAGCAATATGTGCAGAAGCAGCGGCTAGTCATTCATTGTCTACGCAGCATACAAGTGTTGGCTGCTGCCGTTTCGCCGCGCCGACATGGCGATGTGTGTGTGACGCACCAGTTTTCTCGACATCGTCGGCCCCTCGTTCTTTCGCTGTATTGCAAGAATACTAAAGACTGGATTATCATCGTCGTGTGTTCTGGTAAGCAGTATTAAACTCTCCTTTGATGCCATAGACGCGCATGCACTTAACGCCGCTCCCTTTTCAGTGTGCGTAGACTTGCTGTGAACCACGGGTGCGCCGAGATGAAAGGCTTAACGAGAACAGCAAAACAGCAAAGGCTTCATTGTGGTCCGGTGGAGCCAACTCACACAGCAGGCATGAAGTAAGTATCTGAGAAATTTGTTGTTGCACGCGGCTGAAAAAAAGAGTGTGGCACTGCAGTCGTGGCTGTTACGCTAACATGTACAGCTGGAAGTACGGTCAGTTCTTCTAGGGACCAAATTTTCTTCATGCGTTCACGCCCCATGAATATGGAAAAGCTGTACAGGCAATGACAGGTGAAAATGCACGGCCTTGGGGTCTGTGAATTTTTGTCACGTTATTACGAACAGTGCTGAGAACCCTGCCCTAATCGGTTGCTTCCTTTCCTGTGTTTTAAGAGGGCCTTGTTATGCAAACAATGCAAGCGATTTTATTCTTTTCAGTCATAGCACAGGACATGACGACGCCTTAGCGCTCACGGAGATTAGCTAAACTGTTACATTTTCCGAGTTGGTGGCATCTTAACGTCGCAGCGATTTTCGGCAGCGGACATGAGGTTTCAACCATACTGAACGCTGCCTTTTCTGGATGGTTAGGCGTCTAGTTCCAAAATGTGGTACCTTGTAAGCTCTTCGCATTTGAAAAATGTTAAAAGAAGTTTCCACTTCGCGTGCAGTTTCCGAACACATTCCATTATGTGAAACTCGTGGAGGCAAGCGTTCCGGTTCAGACTGCTGATCCCAGGAAGGCAGCGAAAGAAAAAGAATAAAGCAGACGCCAGTGTACAAGATCCCCTGCTCGTGCTGGACGTAGTACATTGGCGAAAGCAAGCATTTCCCAGAAAAACTGAAGCAGCACAAAGCGGATGCCAAACAAATGAACAAGGAAGGAAGCGCGGGTTGACAAGACTGACTTCGAGGGAACTATCCTTGCATCAACTGTCTACGATCAGTGACCCGGCGGATGGCTAACCGAAGGCTTAAAAAAAGGCAAGCTGTGACTCACTCGCAGTCACACCTGCTGAAAGAAACCAGTCACACAAGACGACGGACAAGAAGAGTGTACACACCACCGTCGTCTTGTGTGACTGGTTTTTTTCCGTTTACAATGTACCAACTGGCCCGCATTTCAACCCTTCTGGTGAAAGAACCAAGAAGATTCCGAAACATGTTTTTTTTTTTTCATTGGCGTTCTTTCCCGAAAGTATATTCCTTTCCCAGCCAGATAGGCCTGTGTAGAATGTTTTCTTTTGAACCCTGGCCACGAATGTGAGGGCAAAGCTTAACAGAAGACAGGTGGCGGCGGGAGGGTGGGTCTGTTGGTAGCTTTCTATTCCTAACAATGCCTGCTATGTCAGTCACCCTTGCCCTGCCTTTGACCTATACACAGAATGACGACGTCCTGAAAATGCGTAGCTGCGGGCTCTCCCATCAAGGAAATTGCATGTAAGCTTCCGCTGCGTGTATGCAAAGCGCTGTCTTTTGTTTGCATGTTTTGATTTCAGTAATTGGTTCTGATATGGTGCCTGAAAAGCATGAGGAACCTCTGACAAGTAAAAAAAAAATTATATCTCGAGGCCTCTTTCGGTGCAGGAACGCAGCCAAAGGCAGCGCGAATGCGCAGGTGCCTCAGTAAGACCATTTTATTTTTTTAAGTTTTATGCTTTGTGGAAAAAATGTTCCCTATCGATGCTGCTTCCCATTCGCCGTATTGCCTTAATGTTTACGAAAGCGGCTCTCTGGAATTTGTGATTCCCTGAAAACCGCGTTTAGCCGCTGTCATCCGACAGGATACAGGTATGTATTAGCTAGTTGATTACCTACTATGTTCTACTAGCTAATCTTTAGTCATGAAAAACGTTTAAACTTCAATAATACCTACTTTAAAAGTGCACTCTGAACGGCTTTGGGACGTTGACTTCTACACTTGAAGCACGTCATACTTCAAGCTTAGAGGTGCAATTCCTCTGATGCATTTTTTTTTTCTAATCTTTCTTTCAGAAGGAGCCCGTATGTTGACAGCGAAGCATTTCAAGGTTCCCTCCTTGCTTTCAAGTGTGGCATCTCTATTTTCATTCCTTTGGGTATTTAAATTATGTACCCAAAGACAGCGTGGGTTAAGGCACTCTTCTTTTCTACAGGGGCCAAGACGTAGGTTCTCTGTAACCGTCGAAAGCAAGCTGCCGAACACATGTCTCAAATGTTTTGTACCCAATAAAATATTGTTTGAAATAAATCACTGTAAGTTCATCGACGCATTTATCCTGGAATATCAAGCTCTAAAATGAGCCTTCCATACGAATACTTTATTTCAAATCGGCTTCCGCATCAAGTGAAGTAATATACTCGTCTGGGAATCATAAATGTAACCCTATAGTAAGAAAAATTTCTCGAAAAATTTCCTGCCAGAACTACTTAAAAGGAACAGGCACGTACTCCTGAAATGTACTATAAAAGTAGCTGCAAAGGAGTATATAATACTTCTATTAATTGCCATGCTAACTCCTTTGTGATCACAACTTTACTCCTAAATAAACTCCCGTCTGCAGAGCGGTAACACTTTACTCCTTCTAGCACTCCGAAAGTACCCCTTCAAGCAGAGGAGTAGACGATATACTCCTATTCTGAGGAGTATAAAAACCCCTTTTCGGGAGTGCGCTACGCGATGAGCCATTTACTCCTATCCGGGTGTTTTTCGGTTTGCAGTGTGGTGGTTGTAGCGGTTGCAAGGCAGAAAATTTTACCCATATGCATTTATTTTCTCTTGTCCGATGTAAGTAGCTTCGCGGCGAGTGAGGTCGGCGGTAAGGGTAGAAAGGAGGTGGCGGGGGTGTCGTAGTCCTTCGAGCATTTCGTTTAGGACTTCGCGGTGCATAGCTCGCGCATAATTGGGATTGTAATCATCCGGCTAAAGGAAAAAGTTGTTCGGGGACGTGTCGACAGTCAGGGTATTAGCTAGTTTACTGTCTTATATTCCTTGGCCACCGGGATGCCATTGTGGAAAGACGTGCGGGTGTGGATGCTAGTGGATGTTGGTGTTCAGACGTGCGCGCATATATCCCTGGACCCTGTTAGTAAGGAAGTCATGGAGGCGCTCTGGCTTTTACATGCGCATGTTGATGACGTTAGTTTCGTGAGGGTGGTGAAGAGTGGCTTTGGTGATCGCTTGCCTTTCAGCTAATTTGCCATGAACACCATTGTGATTCATAGAGGTGGGAAGGGAGGGGGGCGGGGTGCTACAGAAGGCGTCGCAACTTTGGAGTCTGGAGAAGGTTGCGTCTGTTCACTAGATCATGCGCTTGGGTCTTGAGATGGCAAGATCTGCATTCTCAATGTGTGGGATACCTCTCTAAGTGCATGTTTCGGTCCAAGGTAGAATGATGACGCGGGATAGATTGCTCCATGGTGGTACAGAGTCGAGGTTTGGTTAGGAGGAGGTGCTGTATCCAATACTTTGCAGTGTGGCACAGCCTTAACGGCAGGGGATCAGGTGGTGATGCCGAGCTTCATGATTTGCTTCGAGTTTATCCTCTAGTACGGTATGCAAGGCGACCTGTTGAATGATATGGTTTGCGGCGTTCAACAGGTAACCTAGTTTCGTATGTAAACATTTGCCGGTGGTGATTTCACTTGTGTTGAACATAGTTTTTGGCAACTCTAATAGAATCATGCCTAATTTTCACTTTGTTAACTGGCAGTTTGTGCTGCGGGTCACGTGTGGAGAACTTCCCAACCTCAGGAAGTGAATGTGGCATTACTTAGAAGCGTTCTTAACTGCAGAGAAACTTAAATAGCGAAAATAGACGGTATACGAGGGGGGAGAGAGGTACAAGCTAAAGTTCTCAGGAGCAATGGATGCGGTGCACGATAGTCTTCACACTTTGGTGCTTTTATACCTGATGTAGTATTTTTATGCTGCTACTCTGGCTGCTTCTTCCAAATGAACATGGCTTCGCCTGCATAACTAGCGAAACTGATGGATAAAATCGGCTCGAGGCATAGTAAGTGAGCTCACCAAGCTTGTTAAATTGAATTCAGCGCAAAAATACAGACAAGGGACAAAGAGAGACACACTGAGACGTTCACGAGCGCTAACTACCAACTGTTTATTCATGCTGAAGTACAGGGGATATATAGGAAGGGAATGAAGAGCATGCGCGTAGCGAGGTACAGATAATGCACATCCGTCAAGCAAACGAGTTAATCAAAAAACGAATCTAAAAAAGCACATTCAGATGAGTGTATGTGTACCGACGTGTCACTGACACAACGTTCGGACAGCTTTCTGATATAATAAGCTTCTAAAACGAGCCTTGCCTTATCATTACCGCTCTTGCCAAGAATCGTGGTCTTCTCTAATCCCGCCCTACATTTACACGAAGCAAGGTGCCGCACAAGATTCACATTCGTGTCGTTATTTTCTATGTTTTTGGCATGCTCCCGTAGCCGGTCATTAATACAGCGGCCACTTTGGCCAACGTATGAAGCCCCACATGAGAGGGGAATGCAGTACACCACACCTATTGCACATTTGGCGTAGGCGAACCCATGTTTTTTGTTGCAGCCCCTGCCGGCACAGCCAGTAATGCGAGGGCATAGCTTGGACAGCTTGTTTGGAGCTTGGACAGCTTGTTTAACATGCTTCACCAACTAGCCCGGCAGCTTGCTCTCCTGATCACCAAGCTTGCGGCATTATTTTTCGTAAACACACGCTGAAGCTGCAAACCTCGGGTGATGACAATGCACCAAAAACACTTAACTTGGTGATGTCATCATCATCAGAGTGACTACGTCCACTTTAACTATCTGATCCATATTGCTAATGACACCAAATTTTTGAATGACATGGTCGAGAAACTTCGAAACGAAAATTCCCTTCTAGCCTCTGTGACTAAGTAACTGAAATAAGAGAACGCGGCGTTCCAGAATGGAAGCAATGGGTGTTTTTCACGTCCTATAGGGGATGCAAGTAATTTAGTAAAGCTAAAGCCCCTAGTGAGGCTATAGGGTGCCTTGGTGGAAAGGCGTGGGCATCAAGGAACCACAAGTACGCCAGATTTACGGGCAGCCGATAAGGCTTCTGTTGGCAGTCTGTTTAGGGTAGAATCGCTGTTGTCTTAACATTTTACTGTAAACTTGTGCTTCTTTGTCCATAGTGGAAACTTCGCGCGTGCCAGTCTCTGTTTTGTCGAGGGTGTAAAGAAATAAACAAACGCAAGGGAGATAACGCTCTCTGGCATTTGGAGGTTACCCACGTGAAAACGGAGCGGTATACGCAGTCGACGTGCACTTTAGAGGCAACCTACTGTATAATCACAATGACACTCAGGATGAAGGCTCTTGTACAACGGGTGAATAACAAAACTGGACAGCGCAATTTCCTGCATTTAGCACTACAGGTAAGAAACCTTTAGCACTTTTCATACTGCTCGTGATTGTTCGGGCTGTGAACACAATATCTTTGCATGCAAAATCTATGGTTAATTTGGCATGACTGCAGTGCACGAATTCCCGAGTTCATTCCACTTCCGGGTTTGTTTCGAGCTCTGCGAACCGCACTGCACGATTCGGTCTGCCGCAACGCAATGAAGCGTGTGCGCGGTAGTTCGAGCAGAGTGCGCGTGGGAGTGTCACCGTTCCCAGCACGGCTTAAACGCGTGCTTTTATATATCGCCAGGACCTGCACCGAGCGCAGCACCACCCAAGTTTTTAATAGTAATAACAAATGGGGAACTGCCAAAGCAAAATTAAAAAAAGAAGAATAGATGTTTCATTGTGAACAAAGGTGATACACGGGCCCCAAAGCGACCATTCTTTATTCGTTTTTTTTTCAACGCGGTTATCCTTCTCCTTCGCTAACACGGTTTCTGTCAAACACGGCGTGATTTTTTACCGGGTGAGGTAAATATGCCTTAAGGGAAGATAACTGTCTCTGAAGTTTAACTGTCATTGTTTGCCAGCGGGGAAACATATTAGCCTAAGCGCGCTGTTGTCGCTCTCGTCGGATTGCCGTCGTCGCAGGGTCCATGGTACGGGGTGGCCGGTTTGGCGTAGAATCAAATGGGAGGTGCAGTGGCCGGAAATTTGTAAAGTTTGATGGAAAACGGGATTTAAACCGGGGCTTACATTGCGACACATTTGACGGCGTAGCGGTCTGTATGCGGGGTTGCTTTAATATACGAGGTCTGTTAGAAAAGTATCCGACCTTTTGCCGAAGAAAAAAAACTGGCATAACTGGAGCGTTGGAAACCTAATCACCTTCAAAGTAGTCTACTTGGGACTCGACATGCTTCTCCCAGCGGTGCTGCCATTGTTGGAAGTATTCCGAAAAGGCCCCTTTCGGAATGGAGTTTAGCTCAGCTGTCGTTGCAGCCATAATGTCCTCTCTTGTCTGAAATCGCGCTCCTTTCAGTGTCCTCTTGATTTTGGGAAACATCCAGAAGTCACAGGAGGCCATATCAGGAGAGTAAGGAGTCTGCTGAACTACAGCAGTCTGGTTTTTCGCGAAAAA